>NC_068984.1:137341870-137342798 GCF_001194135.2 Octopus bimaculoides | reverse complement strand
TATATATATATATATATATATATTGAGACTTCTTGTAATAGAATAATTCGTTCGTACATATTAATTCAGATAAAATAAAAATGTTTTACATGCGGTCAAAATATTAATATCGTTGTAAAGAATATGCAAAACCCTATACATTTACGTATACACACTGTCGTTCGTTAATGCATACACAGACACACACACACAGACACACAGACACATGCATTGTGTGTGTGTGTGTGTGTGTGTGTGTGTGTGTGTGTGTGTGTGTGTGTGTGTGTGTGTGTGTGTGTGTGTGTGTCTGTGTGTGTGTTTTGACCATGAGTATAATTTCTTCACATTTGGTGTGCAACCTTTATTCTGCACTATCCTGATTTGTTCTTCCGTAAACTGAGTACATTCATGTATAAAGTAAACTATTTCTAGAAAAATAATTAAAAAAAAAGAAAAAGAAACTCTGCGTTATTGTTATTCAGTATAAGAGGAATTCAACTTAACATTTCTCGTTCCATTCTTGAAAGATACAAGGAAATCTACCAAGTCATTCGAGAACAAGAAAATGCCACAATAAAAGAATTTTAGTTCACGGGATGGTTCGTCCTTAAGATTCTCTGTTATTTTGTTCTAGGTCTTTTGTTTTCTTTTACCGTCATTATTATTATTACTATTATTATTATTATTATTATTATTATTATTATTATTATTATTATTATTATTATTATTATTGTTATTATTATTATTATTATTATTATTATTATTATTATTATTATTATTGATTGTTATTATTATTATTATTATTATTATTATTATTATTATTATTATTATTATTATTATTGTTGTTATTATTATTATTATTATTATTATTATTATTATTATTATTATTATTAATATTATTATTGTTATTATTGTTATTATTATTGTTATTGTTATTATTATTGTTATT
>NC_068984.1:137340451-137341448 GCF_001194135.2 Octopus bimaculoides | reverse complement strand
ATTATTATTATTATTATTATTATTATTATTATTATTATTATTATTATTATTATTATTATTATTATTATTATTATTATTATCGGCTATAATAATTCTATCGCTTTAGACGTAGAAACGTATTGTTAACATAAAGTTGGATATTTTTCCTGTCTTTTTATTTTTATTTATTGTTGTTATTATTATTATTATTATTATTATTATTATTATTATTATTATTATTATAGTTTTTTTTTACAATATCTTCTTAACTATGATATTTCGTACTTCGCAAATTGTGAACTACCTGATGTTACTTTGGTAACATCAAACTGTACGGAGACGAATTTGTTGTTGTTATCGTTGTTGTTGTTGATGATGATGATGATGATGATGATTTTGTTATTGTTTATGATTTTGCTTTTCGTTTATTTTTTTTTTTTTAGTTCATATCTTGTAGATTCTAAAGTTATGAGGTATACAAAACCCATTTGAAAAATAGCTGAGACCCATTTGCATTGTAATTTCGTATTTTCTATATTTTCTTAGGTTTCGCGATTATGTTGTATTTCTTTGTAATTCCTAAAGTTTAGGGCAGAGAAAAAAAATTCATTTGAAAATAACTTCATTTGCAGATAAGGTTTCGTTGCTTTGCATTAATGTATTTTACATTTTATTCTTTTATTTGTTTCAGCCATTTGACTGTGGCCATACTGGAGCACCGCCTTCAAGTACTTATTCTTCGTAAACCTAGTACGTATTATATCGGGTTCTTTTGCCGAACCGCTAAGTTACGGGGACAAAAACACATCAGCTTTGGTTGTCAGGCGATGGCAGGGTGACAAACACAAACACAGACACACAAATGCATAAACACACATTGCATATATATATATATATATATAATACAAAATGGGACAAGAACGCAAAGCATCCAGATAGTTAGGTGATACAAGAAAGGGACACCAAATCATCCTGATAGACGATACAAAGAAAAGAAGGACGGGTCATTCGAAGTTTT
>NC_068984.1:137338993-137340014 GCF_001194135.2 Octopus bimaculoides | reverse complement strand
TCTCTCTCTCTCTCTCTCTCTCTCTCTCTCTCTCTCTCTCTCTCTCTCTTTCTCTCTCTCCTCCTCCTCCTCCTATCAAACTCGAAAATCCTGGAAACAGTCAAAGGGACCGTTTCCTAAGATACAGAAGAAGAAAAAGAATTAATCGATAAAAGACTTGAACTTGTTTGCTTCAATGTTTTCTGAAACGGAAGAGTGAACACACCGTCAATCAATTAAGCATGCAGGTCACAAACAGGGGGCATCTAATATTTATTTATTTTTATTTTTTTGTGACTGTATAAGTAGGAGTTGGCACTTCACACAATCTACTAATACTGAACAAAGCTTCTCAGGTTTTGTAAGTTCGAATATTTCAAGCTGGTAAACTGTCTTAGTACGACTTCTCGCTTCAGATAAATAATCATAGGATATATTTCTTTATTCATTTCTCTTTCTTTCGTTATATGTTCTTTTACTTCCGTTCCTCATCTTTTGCTATTGATTCATTCTTTTGTTCTTAATCAAGTAAGTGAAAAAATTGCAGAAACCGAAATAGCGAAAATCGTTGTTGAAAGGTAAAAGATTATGACAAAAGGGATAGAATTAGTCTAAAATGCCATTGAGTTATTATGCATTAACCATTATACATGCTTTGCATCTATAGCCTGACATTTCCGGCGTAGCATTTCTCCAAAATTTCCTGAATTCCGTGCAGCTCTACTGCCTTTTATTGACTTGCTTCTTACATTAAACTTCCTCTCAAATTGACATTTTCTTTGTTCATTTCAAGCCTTTGAAAAAAAAAAATCTTTTCATCGATCTTATGTTTCGGTTCAGCTATTTAATTGTTTTGTTCTTTTTGTATAGTTTCAAGCTCTCTTACTATTTTCCATATTCTGTGTTCTGTCTGAAAATTCTATGTATCTTTGTATTACATTTTATATTTTCATTCTTCTCTCATTTTCTCTTTCTCTCTCTCTATCCCTCTCTTTCTCTCTCTCTCTCTCTCTCTCTCTCTCACTCTCTCTCTCTCTCTCTC
>NC_068984.1:137334300-137337322 GCF_001194135.2 Octopus bimaculoides | reverse complement strand
TATATATATATATATATATATGTATGTATGTATGTATGCATGTATATATTTATGCATATATATATATATTATTTCCCACGAATATAAGTAATCTTGCAGTGCCCGTTGGTGTATGACATAAAAGTTCATGCGTCCAGTCTGTATTTCATCCATTATACTACCATATGAAAATTAGCACGATATGCCGGTGTTTGGTCTCAATTCCTCTTCAGAGCATCAGAGTAACAAAAATAGTAACAAAATTAGTTGACATATTTTGTTTGTCCCAATGCCATCACGTTTAACTGCGCCATTCGTCCTTCTAAGTTGCATAAAATAAATACTATTCAGGTTTCGATTTGCTTGTAAACGCAAGGGAGATGTGGAATAAAAGTGTATTTATACACTTTCAAGATTACTGAATTGAAATTGCTCTATGCAAAGGTTCAAAACTAGGTTATTTTAAGACAGAGGCCACTACAAGAATTCGATAGCATACAAAATTCAAAACAATCCATACTTTTAACTTTATAGGTTTAATTCCAATTTTAAATAATTGTATAAGAAAAAGGGTGCTGAATGTTAGCAAATTTTGAAACATAAAGAATTGATATGTTTTGTTAGATAAAATAAATTGAAGTCGAAGTTTCTCCTTCTTTTTAAAAACATCATAAAGATCTTGAATGCACTTGATTGCTCGTTTTGCACTCTGATTTGTTCTGGGAATTTCCAGTTTTTATGGTCCTCGACACCAAAGTTTTTTTACAGAGTTCAATGCTTTTTTATGAACTTGCAGGCTAACACATAACTTCAGATATTCATTGAACATTTGTTCAGTAAACCAAAACTCTGCCCAGAGATGAATCGACAAAAATTGAAGGGTAAAACTCTTTTGTCTGGTAGAAGAAAGAATGTCAGAATTCCATCATGCATTACTTAAATTGGGTATTTTTTGAAACTTTACAGCAGGAAATTTGCCGGTTTCTTCGAAGAAACGAAAACTCTGGTCAAATGAAATAGAAATTTCATGTCATCCCGTCATCCTGCTGATTCAGTAATCTTTTCTTCACCATTCTTAAAATTAGCTTGGAGTTTCTCATAATTACTTAAAAACTCTGGTATGAATGTATATACAATATTGGGAGATGACTTATTTCTCCAAGTTGACGACCAATAAATTGCGGTTCTTTCAAACCCTTTTGGCCAAACAGTCTTTGCAACTGAATGACAATGCCATTTCTTTTCCCAGTGTTCACACTCGTTGTATCAACGACAATCATCTTTACATAGTTCCATAAATTGTATTCATCTAAAACAGCTGTTATTCCTTTCACAGCAGTATCGGTCTTTTCATTTGGTAATTGGAGTGTTTCTAACTTAACCCCTCTCTGTTCATTCTTTAAAACTAACTCTTTGTTTTCTTTGTGATCAATACGTTTACCATCAAAATGCAATGACCAGTTTTCTAAATGTACTGTTTTCTTTATTTTCCTTTTTAGTTTAACAGCTTCTTTGATAGTCGATCTGTAAATACCAGGTTGGGAAGAAGTCTCGACATTGATTCTATCTTGAGATAATTGTCGACAAACTGTTGCTGCTTTTTGGGTTGACAGCTTGGAAGATATTACTAACTTGGTTGCAGTTCCAGTTTTGCTATACTTCCTCCTTGTTTGTGTGGATTCTTCATCTGATTTTTTCGGACTCTTGATATTCACTTTCAGTCTCTGCTTCAGACGTTGACGATGACACTAGAGTTGCTCTGGTTGAAATTGGCATTAAGGACACTTCTCCTCTTCGACAAATCTATGGTCGAGTCTGTGGCAGAGGAGACCTCCAGCGTTCTTGGCCTCCGGACCATATCCCTGCGCACCGCTATCGGGGAGAAGATGGCTGTCCGCAAATGCGAGCTCCATGAGTCAGAGTGGGTGTTTCAGCACATCTCCCTCGCTATCTTCCGCAGCAACGCATTCTCCATTTTGTCTACTGGAGGCCGCGGAGGTAACTTATGACAACATTTAACCGCAGACTTCGTTGAAAAGGTTATATTAATTCATTGAGACTGACCTCCAAGTTTAGGCTGTTATAAACCATCATCGGACAGTCCGAAGATGGCAAAACTGGCCGAAACTTCGAAATTACTGTCAATAATATTCTTGTTTAAGAATAACAAATTTTTATCCCAAAAAATTATAGAGTAACCCATCAGATTAAAGTAAAATAATTTTTACTATAACTGAACACAGAAAAAAATTATCATTTACATACATATAAATACACACACACACACAAGATAGAGATAGGCAGACAAACGGACAGACAGATATTTACTACACAGTTTATTTAGTTCTCGGGATATTAGGCAGTGCATTATAGAATGAACGTTAAAAAAATACAAAAGAAATATCTTTAATCTAGATTTAGAACGAAAAACATTAGCAAGAAAATACAACACATACTAAAATTCTACTGAAAAAGTTGACATCCTGCTTCTCTGATGGATATGACTGCCGCAGTTTAACAGAAGCAGGAGACAAGTTTTTCTCATCAAATTTTATATAATTCTCGCTTTCTATTTACTCCTCTCGCTCATTTTGTTACCATTTTTCATTTCAGTTTTCTAACTCACTCTATTTCTCTCTCATTCAGTTACGCTCTCTTTCGATCTTTCTCTCTTGTCTCTCTTCAGTTTTCTTTTTTTTTTACATGTTTCTGTTATCTTTTACTTTTACAAAATAAAATGTTATGTGCATGTGTATGTCTGCCTGAATATGCTCAAATTGCATATCGACACTGTGCGCATACAAGCATATACTCGCATATCTTATGCATCTATTTATAGTTGTATATGCATGTTGTATTTATGTGTTTCTATACACGTACACACATACGCATATGTATGTATGTATGTATGTATGTATATATATATATACATATATAGATAGATAGATAGATAGATAGATAGATAGATAGATAGATAGATATATACATATATATACATATATATACATACATATATATATATATATATATATATATATATATA
>NC_068984.1:137332805-137334037 GCF_001194135.2 Octopus bimaculoides | reverse complement strand
ATATATATATATTTGTGTTTGTGTATGTATACATATATCTACATCTATATATATGTTATGTATATGTGTGTGTGTGTGTGTGTGTGTGTATGTATATATGTATATGTATGTATTTGAGAAAATATTATGCAATACGTCATTAAGCAACATGTCTATGTAAAAAAAGATAATTATGCATGTATATTTTATGTATGTATAAAAGACTGCTAATAAAAAAGACATTAACGTAGGTTTTTACCAAAAGTTTTACTGAACATTATAATAATATTATAATTTTTGTTTTTGCTGTGGTTTTTATTAGTGTTATTTTATGAGGGAGATTGGAATATTTGATGTTCGAATGCTTGCAGGTAATCTGAGTCCGCTAAAGGCACCCAGATGCCAGCTGGCGCTGTCAGTTCTAACAACTAAATAAGAGGAACGATAGCTCAGACAAGCTTCCGCACAGTTTCCATCTTCGCGTGAAGCTGCGTGGCCTAGTCGTTAGATTATTGCACTCACGATCGCTTGATCATGGGTTTGATCCCGTTGTTCCTGTCCACTCGCCTGTAAGCGGGTAATACTGTGATGGAATAGCCTTCTGATGGGGGGAGGGGGGGGGGCGGAGGAATGTTGGTTCGCTCGGTCAGCCATTTGGAGCGGCGTCATTCGAAAGCTAAAACACTGCGAAGTAGATAGTGACCAGCGATGTATAACGCTGTCCGATAGTCTTGTCAATACCGTGACGCCGTGATATTTCATTCACAAAGATTCAGTTGAACCAGGGCAAGGGTAAAAGACATTTGATTAAGGTGGCACTTATCGGCACTTTGGCCAAAAGTGCGTGTCCGTCTGTTTATATGCAAATATATGTGTATTAACTGTCGGGTATTTATATAAAATTATCAATTATACACACGCTTCTATAACCTCATCGTCCACCTTTCTCTTCTTTTTTTTTACTTGCTTCAGTCATTTAACTGTGGCTATGCTTGAGCACCGCCTTTAGTCGAGTGAATCGACCCCAGGACTTATTCTTAGTAAGCCTAGTACTTATTCTATCTACACACATTTTTTTTCTCTCTCCTTATTTCTCTCCTTGTTGCTTTCCGTGTTCCTTTCTGTAGAAGAGCGTAGGCTCGAAACGTTAAAGACTTTTTCAATTCCTAAGCGTTATACTAATACATCTATTTGTTTTCTACACCACCTATCTTCGTCTGTTGTTTTCTTTTGTGAATTCTCCCTATATATAT
>NC_068984.1:137327821-137332597 GCF_001194135.2 Octopus bimaculoides | reverse complement strand
TATATATACACATAATAGAGGGGACATTGGTGTAGTGCATAATATTGGTCTCAAGTTTTGGCTCAAGGCCAGAAGGAGGGAATTTGCTTACATCGACTTCAGTGCTCAAGTGGTACTTACTTTATCGACCCGGAAATATGAAAGGCAAAGTCGGCCTCAGCGGCTTTTAAGCGCAATGCATAATAAGAACATTTTAATATGTAATACACAAAACAAATGCTGATAAATATGAATAATAGCAACTCATAAACATATGAGTAAGAAGCTGCCTTCCATTTAGAATCAAAACACCCACAAATTCTATCAAATTTTTATGTACCCTTAGATGGCGAAAACTCGTAGATTCTTCCATTCTCAAGGGGGTGGGTGTTGCAGTAGCTCTAAATAGAGCTGTTATGATTTTCACCAAGAATTCTCAATATTCGCCCATGTTTTATTTCCATTGAACAGGTTTTTACTCCTCTCTTTTAAATGAAGGACAAAGTTGTGGTCGGTGGAATTTGAACCAACGTAAAGTGCCAGACGAGCCACTAAACATTTTGTCGGACGTGCCAACGATTTTTGTTACCTCGTAGCCTTAGCATGATATACGCACTATAACAATTTAAGGCATCTTGCACAGGACCACGTGAGCAAAATTTCATAATTTATATTTGTCTCGTTTTGAGAAAGGAAGCCTAGATTTAGTGCGAAACTAAAACGAGTTCCTGAGAAAAGGTGAAATAATTCCAAGAAATTTCAATTTAATCTAACAAAACTTATTTATATACTAAGGGACGAAAATCTTACCCTTTTTTTACGAGAGACAACGATCAGTATGTTTCAGTCATAATGACCATCATCAGTCTAGTATAGTCATAATGTAAAATAGTTCGAAAAATGTTTTAGCCAGTGAAATGTTGTTAACCATGTTAGGGAAATTGCTCAAATCAGCCAATTGCATGAATTCAGAGAAAAAACGTGTGATTTTTAACATAATTTTCAGATAAAGGAGTAAGATGAGATTATATACGTAATTCTTTTGAATTAAATAAAGCTTCCTGCAAAGAGTTATAACTGTTAGTCACTTCCAAAGAAGAGTAGGAGATGATTTCAGTTGTATCTCATCTCTTTCCGTGTATGTTAATGACGTATATATATCTATCAAAACACACAGCTGGTTTCGAAGAAACCAAACACCTGGGAGTAGTAATTCAGCTTGAATTGGACAACAAAGAATCACTACAATAACATAGTAATATTACTTATTCAAAACGCCAAGCGTAAAATAACCTAACATTACAGCAACAACGTATTTTCTTCTAGAATAGAAATGGAATTTCGCGCAACGCATCGCCCATTTCATCCTATTATTACAATTCGATGATTTCTTTCAAACAATCAGGATCGAATCTATAGAGTGGAATTTATTTGTGGCACTTATTCTTTGTTTTTACTTATTTTTCCTTTGTTTTCTTCCATTGTTTATTTTGCTTCCTTTTTTCTTTTACTTCTTGTCTTCTTATATTTTAGAATGAAGTAATCTTAATTTTAATTAACATTAGCTGATGCATATTCTTCTTCCAACTTTGTTTTCTTCAAAAAATTCTGTATTCTTTAAATGTTAGGTTTTGTTTTTGTTTTTTGTTTTTTTTTTCTTTTAGTTATTGAAAATTTCTATCTCTTATCTGTGAAGCCATCTATTAAAAGTCATCTCATTTCTCTGGTTTTGTCTCTTTCAATCTACTTCCTTTTATATTTATGCATACATTTCTACAAAGAGGTACGAACACATGCATACGCACACTAATATATACATATATATGTATGTATGCGTATATGTATACATACATGCATACAAACATACACACATATGTACATGTATTTATATATATACATATATATACAAACACACATATATATACATACATATATATATATTTATATACATATGTACATGCATATATATACATATATACATACATATATATATTTAGTGCAAGGCGCATGGCTCAGTGGTTAGAGCGTCGAACTTACGACCATGAGGTTGTGAATTCGAATCCCGGACTGGGCTGCGTGTTGTGTTCTTGAGCAAGACACTTTATTTCACGTTGCTCTAGTTTACTCAGCGGTAGAAATGAGTTGCGACGTCACAGGTTCCAAGCTGTATCGGCCCCTTTGCCTTTCCCTTGGATAACACTGGCTTCCCAAAAATATAAGCCAGAATTACATATGAAACCATATTAAAAATAATGGATTTACCCCATCAATGCGAAACCGGTCCTTACTTCAATTA
Organism: Octopus bimaculoides; assembly: GCF_001194135.2. Lineage (NCBI taxonomy): Eukaryota > Metazoa > Mollusca > Cephalopoda > Octopoda > Octopodidae > Octopus > Octopus bimaculoides. The sequence goes on along the minus strand of NC_068984.1, from coordinate 137,330,322 downwards.
TGTTGAAAGAACAAAACCTTATTTTGTACAAAATTGTATATCTTTATTATCATGGCTCTAATATACTCTTAAATCCTGTAAAACAAATCTTCTGTGTTTTTTCATCTTATCTATATATCTATCTATATATATATATCCACCCTGTGTGTGTGTGTGTGTGTTTATATATATTTACGTACAAGTGAGTGGACAAACGAAAGAAGAGCACACAACAAACTTATTGGGAGTTACATGAATGGATCAAAACAGTTTGATTCAAATTCATTGGTACTCAGAGTTTCAAGCGTGATGCTGAAGACTAGCATTGGTGGTGGTGGTGGGTAGATGCCGTTGGCGAAATTTAAAATCGAAGTGAAGATAAATATTATTATAGACATTATGATTTAAAACTGCATCTAGTCATGAGGTCGTGATCTGAGAGTTCCAAGGTTTTGAGATGTGTCGAAGCACCGATTAGCCGCTATTATTCAAAGACTACACAAACACGGAGCATTAGTATTTGTCAAAATCTGAGCTAAGGGTTACTTGGTTACTTGGCATATCATGGAATTGCCTCCGTTAGAATCACTCACAGGCACCCAACAGATCCAGAGCAGATTAGACCCTTCAGCTCTTTAGCTGTTCATCTAAAGAGGAGGTAACTCCATTGAAATCCTGCATCCTAATGACTGCTGAGATTGTGACACATGTTGCACCCGATCAGTACAAGCTTAAAGAACGAATAAGTGAGACTGGCTCTGCACAAACCATGACAACTGTTATAACATTAATCGTGCAAATTGCTCAACAAACCAGGACATCCGCACCAACAGCATCCCACTTTCTTCATAAGCAATGGCAGGAGAGAAATGGGCGACGAGCTCATGTAGAGGATGTTACGAGAAATCTTCAGCTTTGACCCGACATACAGGCAACCATAGGGCTGTGTTTTGTAGCTCCCTCATTCTTCGAAACTTGACGTTCATTTCAATTTTGAAACTAACTATATGGTGTTGTCTAATTCGTTCGATATATGTTTTTTTCATAAGTGGAAGCGCAATGGCCCAGTGGTTAAGGCACCAGACTCGCGGTCATACGATCGCGGTTTCGATTCCCAGACCGGGCGCTGTGAGTGTTTATTGAGCGAAAACACCTAAAGCTCCACGAGGCTCCGGCAGGGGATGGTGGCGAGCCCTGCTGTACTATTTCACCACAACTTTCTCTCACTTTTACTTCCTGTTTCTGTTGTGCCTGTAATTCAAAGGGTCAGCCTTGTCACACTGTGTCACGCTGAATATCCCCGAGAACTACGTTAAGGGTACACGTGTCTGTGGAGCGCTTAGCCACTTGCACGTTAATTTCACGAGCAGGCTGTTCCGTTGATCGGATCAACTGGAACCCTCGACGTCGTAAGCGACGGAGTCCCAACAACAACAACATATTTTTTATAAAGGCACTATTTTTCAAACCCTCAGTGTATGTGAGAATGTTTCCCGCCTGAATGACACGCTTTTGTCTTTATTTTCCCTGCTGAGTCGAAATCTGTTTGTTAGAAACATTTACAGTTCTTATCTATCAATCAACTAGTATTGAGCAGAATTATGATGAAAGCCTCACAGCGGCGATCATTCATCTTTTTGCATATCGAGAATTATAATGCCTAATGGATCTTTCCACGTGACTCACTTCCACATCACGTATATATGAATAAATATATATGTATTTATACATATATATATATGTATATGTATGTATAAACCGGAAGTGATGTTGTCGGCAATTCGCAAAGACAAACTAATGTTTCAGCGAGAGTGTGAGTGTGTGTGAATACGTGTATATGTGCGTATTAGTGTGTGTAAATGCATACATATATGAATATACACATATATGCATGACAGCCTCGCAATAGAGTTCATTAACTCTAGCTAAACGACAGAGTGATATTTTCCTATAGAATCTGAAGAAAATAAATCTCATGAAAAATATATGTACACAGACATGACAGAAGTAAATAGATATGCTTATAATCGTTAAAATATATTTAAGATCTGTAATTATACATTCAAATTATTTAGTAATTGTTATAATGTGAATATTTAATATTTAGTAGACATACGCCTTGCATTTTTTGATGCAAGGACCTTATTGGGCATCATAACGATCAGATGATTAATATTCTCTTGAGGAATTTCTTGCCAAGTTTCATGCAGGAATCTCAAAAGAACTGGCTTTGAAGGTGCTTTCTTGTTCTTTTTATGAAGTGTCCTGCGTGCTGCTCGGAAGCACACTGCTAGTATAATGAATGGGGAAAGCTTGGTTTGCAACGTTTGCAGTCGAGTATGCTTGTCAAGAGCAAGGCTCATTAGCCACCAACGGAACCACAAATGCAATATATGAGTTAGTCCTAGAGCGGACAATGTTCCTGAAGGTCGGCAATGGTCTTCCTCGATCACGAGTGGATAGCCATCATGTGTGTATGTATGTATATATATGTTCGTATGTATATATATATATATATATAT
>NC_068984.1:137325464-137325959 GCF_001194135.2 Octopus bimaculoides | reverse complement strand
GAAGGCAATTAAAAGAAAAAAAAAACAGAAATTATGTGCAGCAAAGTTAAAACGAAATATAAATGTAAACTACAAAAAAAAAAATAATACGATAAAATAAAAAAAAAAAATTCTAAATAAATAAATGAAATTTTCAAAGAGACAGATTTAATGATTGAATGTAGAGAGGCAGGCAAGATGCAATAACCTAAATAGCGATATATAGCGAAAACAGCGAAAATATATACATACATGCATTGATATATATATATATATATATATATATATGTATATATATGCTTGTGTGAATATATGAGTGTGTTGTGTGTGTTTGTGTGTAAAGATTTTCAAGTGAAAATTGTACTTTATGACCAAGTTTCAAAGGTTAATTAAGTTCAATATGGCGGTGAGTGATCGTTAATCGATTAAACGATGGTTAAAATGTTAGTATCAAGAATCACATATGCCGTTTGCTATTTCAAGACATTTCTCAAAAAAAAAAAAAAACATGTATAA
>NC_068984.1:137320463-137321553 GCF_001194135.2 Octopus bimaculoides | reverse complement strand
CTGGGTTTGATTTGTTCGACTAAAGGCGGTGCTCCAACATGGCTGCAGTCAAATGACTGAAACAAGTAAAAGAATAAAAGAATAAAAGAATATATCGTTGCTATTACGCGAGATTATCGTAAGTCCAAACCGTTGCTTTTTCAGAAAACAAAAAAATATAGTTTCACCATTCCATTTCTTTTTACATTAGCAACAGTTTCAGTTTAACAATAATACTTTGCTGGGTGCACAAAATCGTAACTCCATGCATGTATGATATTTTCAGTCAAAAATAGTTTTGCAAAATTGTCGTTTGTGGGACTTGCTACACTTTTGAAAAATGCTAAACCATTGTACTACATTTTGACAATTTTCAAATCTTGGCATCTGAAGCAGCTGGAGATACGACAGTTTGACGAAAAGAACCGGCTATTTACAAGCAAAATTAAATATTGGAAGATAAAATAAATTTGAGCAATTATGGACATACAACATAATAGCAACGATATATATATATATATATATATATATAAAGAAAAGCCGTTAGAAAACCGATTATAGCAGAGACTCCCTCAATTCCTAGGGATATCTGAAGAAGGAATTTTATTCCGAAATATCATATCAGACTATGGATGATTAAATTACAACAATTATTATAGTCCATTTTTGTATTATAGTGCATTGTTGTGTCATTCAAAACTTATTATTCTTTACAAACAATACACAATGCTTCAAGCGAACTACAATATTCTCCTATATATATATATATATATATATATATAACATAAAAAGTGTGAGTGTGTATATGTGTATGTATGAGTACGTATATGCACATATATAAGTGTGTATGTGCATGTACACATACACACACAATAATATTATTTTAATATTTATTACTTTGTATTTTTATTATATATCTTTTTAGTGTATTTACTTATTAAATTTTTCTGTATGTGACTGTGAATTTTCATGGATGAGTTCAAGAACTGTGGTTCTTTTCTCTAAATTATATATTTATATATTATATATTGTGTAACTTAATTTAATTTTAATTTTGATAAATTGAAATAAAATTAATTTTTACCTGTAAATTTGGATTTTTATCCCTAAT
>NC_068984.1:137317325-137320007 GCF_001194135.2 Octopus bimaculoides | reverse complement strand
GCTCATATATATATATATATATATAGAGAGAGAGAGAGAGACAGAGAGAGAGAGACACAGAGAGAGATAGATAGATAGAGAGATAGATAGATAGATAGATAGATAGATAGACATATACACTCATATATATATATATATATATACATACATATATATATATATGTGTATATATATATATATATATGCCATGTACACTCACACATACATACACATACATATGTATACATATATATATCCACATATTTATGAGAAATTACGATTAAACAGATGCTTGTATTATTTGAAACGAATGTTATACACTTGTGTTTATCGTAATTTCTGCTGTATTTGCTGTGTCTGTCACAACTAGAAATACTACTGCGTAACATAAGTTGCTTAACCACTATGCTAGAAGCAGGCTGGGCGATGATAATCTATGTAGGAAAGCGTAGCACGTGCTTTGAGGTAGATGTAGCTGCTATTTGTAGCAGATCGGAGGCGCCCTTCGATGCCTTCTTCTGGTGCTCGTACCGTCGTTTACAAAGTAATTGAAACTGGTGACGAAGGTAAATATAGGCCATGTTTCGATGAGTTTTATGGGGGTGGGGGGAGAGCTATTTATACTGCTGATGCGATGGGTGATGATGATGATGGTGATGATGATGATGATGATGATGATGATGACGACGACGAAGACGATGATGATGGTGAGACTAGCGTTTTGGAGATGGTTATGATGTTGATAGTGATGATGATAATCGTAGAAGAAACTTGATGCTGGTAAATATGGTATCCGCTGTTGTTTTTTTTTGCCCCAAGGCAGACTCATCTGACCTACTATCGAAAGCCTTCCGACATGACCACCTCGGTTTTTTTTCTTTTTTTCTTTTTGCTAATGCACAGGGAATCCATTACGACATTGTTTATTTAATTAAGATATTAGGATATTATTTACAGGTACAGGAGTGGCTGAGTGGTAAGAAATTTGCCTCCCAACCACATGGTTCCGGGTTCAATTCTACTTCGCGGCACCTTGGACAAGTGTCTTCTACTCTAGCCTCGAGCTGGCCAAAACCTTGTGAGTGGATTTGGTAGACGGAAACTGAAAGAAGCCTGTCGCATATATATATATAAATATATGTATATCTATGTATGTATGTATGTATTTGTGTGACTGTGTTTTTCTCCCCACCATCGTTTGACAGTCGATATTGATGTGTTTACGTAGCGGTTCGGCAAAAAAGACCGATAGGATAAGCACTAGGCTTACAAAGAATAATTCCTGGGGTTCGATTAGCATGGCCGCCGTCAGATGACTGAAACAAGTAAAACAGTCAAAGAGTAAAAGAGCAAGCCCTTCGCTCTCTACGGAGCCAGGCCATCAACTGCTTCTCACCATTGTTCTCAACCCTAGACTGTTCTTTTCCTCTCCGAGGTTTTGGGGAGGATGCCAGTCGATTAGATGGCCCCCACTACGCAACTGGTACTTAATTTATCCCCAAAGGATGAAAGGTAAAGTCATTGAATCTCCTGTAACTTTGCTTTCTCCAAGTAGGGTTAACATCCATTCGCACCTCTGGAAAGAGGTAGCCCATATTAGTCCTTTTGACCTGTCCAGTATGGAATGTCCTATCAGGACTCGCCTTCTCGGGGGAGGTGGGGGAGGAGTTCATTGAAGCACAGAAGACACACACTTTCGTTAAAGACTGAATCTTGTGATTGCTATAACCTTATTATCCAATAATTATTTTTTCTGAACATTGTGAGGAAGATTCGACTGCTATTTCTAGCTGGTCGAGTGACTACACAGAGGCTCTCTCGCTGGCTCGTGACATTGGTGTATTGTGAGGTGGGGGAGAGGTGGCGGGGCGTAGCGGGAGTCGAGATAACGTTGTAAGTAAGGTATTGTTATTAGTGGTGATGCCAACTCTGACGATGATGATGATGAAACTTATGTCCATGCTGCTGCTATTGGTGATAGGAAGAGCAATGCGTGTGCGTATGGTACGGTGAGGTGTGGTGCGGGTAGTAGTTGCGGTGGTAGCTCGAACAATGGCAACAGTGGCGTAAACATAGTAGAATGGTGGTACGTGAGATTGAATAAGTGAAGTCTTTTATACCTAGGCCAGTTATTTGACGTTACCAAGACTTTACAGCCACCGCGCTCTTTCTTCTCTTCTCGTGTGTGTACACGTGTGCCTGTGTTTGTGAGTGCGTGCTTGTGTGTGTGTGCGTGTGCGTGTGTGTGTGTGTGTGTGTCTGTGTGTTGGTGTATATGCGAGTGTATGCGTACGTGCTTGTGTGTATGTGCGTGTGTATGCGTGTGTCTGTGTGTATGCGTGTGTATGAATACGAACTTGTGTGCTTGTGTGCGTGTGTGTGCGTATGCAAGGGTGTGTGTGTGTGTGTGTGTGTATGAGCGTGTATGCGTACGTGCTTGTGTGCATGTGCGTGTGTATGCGTGTGTATGCGTACGTGCTTGTGTGTGTATGCGTGTGTATGTGAGCGTACTTCTGTGTGTGTGTGTATGTGTTTGTGCGCGCTTGCGTGCATTTGTGTGTATGCATGCGCGCTTACGTTTGTGTGTGAGTGTGTATGCGTGTGTGTGTGTGCACGTGTGTATGTGTGTGCATGCGTGCGTGCTTGTGTGTGCGAGTGTGTATGCGTGTGCGTGCGTATGTATGCGTGTGTGCGCGTGTGTAT
>NC_068984.1:137314318-137316346 GCF_001194135.2 Octopus bimaculoides | reverse complement strand
CACCACCACCACCACCACCATCACAACCACCACCAACATCACCACCACCAACACCACCACCACCACCATCACTGCTTCTACCGTCGCTACCGCCATCACTTGCACCATCATCACCACCACCACTACTACTACTACCACCACCATCAGCATCATCATCAGCAGCATCACCATCGCCATTACAAACACCATCATCAATAGCATTATTATCACTAGTTCTATCGCCACAACCACCACCGCCACTACCATCCACCACCACCACAGTCACCACCACTACCATCCACCACCACCATCACCATAACCAGCACTACCAGCATTTCCACCACCACCACAACAACCATTGCCACTACCACCACCACCAACAACAACAACACAATCAGCACCACCATTTCCACCACCATCACCATCACTATCGCTACTTCCACCATCACGACCACAACCACTACTATCATCACCGTCACCACCACAACCACCGCCTCTACCACCGCCACTATTACTACTACCTAACATCTGCATCCACCAACACCATTAACTACTGCTGTTACTACTATAATCACTAATATTTCCATTACTAACCACTACAGCCATCGCATTAATATTATCACGTCAATAAGGAGGCGCGCTGGCAGAGACGTTAGCACGCCGGGCGAAATGCTTAGCGGTATTTCGTCTGACGTTACGTTCTGAGTTCAAATTCTGCCCAGGTCAACTTAGCCTTTCATCCTTTCGGGGTCGATTAAATAAGTACCAGTTACGCACTGGGATCGATGTAATCGACTTAATCCCTTCGTCTGTCCTTGTTTGTCCCCTCTATGTGTAGCCCCTTGTGGGCAATAAAGAGATAAGAAACGTTAGCAGGCCGGGTGAAATGCCTAGCGGTATTTCGTCTGCCGTTACGTTCTGAGTCCAAATTCCGCCGAGGTCGACTTTGTCTTTCATCCTTTCGGAGTCGATAAATTAAATACCAGCTGCGTAATGAAGTCGATCTAATCGACTTAATCTCTTTGTCTGCCCTTGTTTGTCCCCTCTATATTTAGCCCGTTGTGGGCAATGTAGCTACCCTCATTTGCACCTCTTGCTGTGAGGTAGGTTCATCCGAGATACTCAACGGAAAAAGGTCTAGCCTTGATTTTAAAACGTCTGCATCTACTTTGTGCAGGTTCCTCAGACTTTTTGGGAGAATATTAAAAAGCTGTGGGCCTCTGAAACCCAGGCTGTTGCAGTAACTGGTCCTGAAGCGCGATGGTATTGCTGGGATCTTTGGCGCTACGCAGGGTTGACCCGTTCTAGCATTGGTGTAGCTTTCAATGCCAAAATTTGGCACAGTTCCTTCCAGGATCTTCCAGATGTATATTATTGCATACCTCTCCCGTCTTCGCTCCAGAGAGTAGAGTCTTAGCTGTTTCAGTCTTTCTCAGTAGCTGAGCTGTTGCAATGAGACGATCTTCTTTGTGAAGCTTCGCTGGATTGCTTCAAGGTCCGTTGTTAATTTTACACTGTTGGGTGACCATAGCTGGGGGCAGTAATCCAGGCGGCTGAGGACGAATGTCCTCCATAGGACCATCATGGTTTCCTTATCACCGGTTCTGAATGTTCTTAGGATCCATGCAGCCAGTCGTCTGCACTTTGTCGCCATCCTGGTAATATATATACACGCACATACATTTATACATAACCAAGTTAAAAATAAAGGTAATTCCATATATTTCCTTTATTAGAGCAAATTTGATTTACAGCTGTTTCCAGTAGTCAGTATAGGCACATTACTGATAGGTTTACGTAACTGGTCTATTACCTGGAGTTCTTCGCTAATCCAACTGATATTTTTAGCCTGGTGTGCTAGCAGAGAGCTTCTGAAGTATTTTGCCCGGATTTATAATCCCTTACTATTAACTATGTGTGTGTGCGTGTACATATATATATATATATATATATAATTATCGACATGTTCAAATGAATCAAGTCATAACCTTATCCATCTATTGTTTTCATAATCGGTCATAATGTCTTACGTTTAAGATGATTCCCATG
>NC_068984.1:137312965-137314094 GCF_001194135.2 Octopus bimaculoides | reverse complement strand
ATATGTATACATACATATATATACATATGTGAATATATACATACATATATATATATATATATACATATATATATATATGCATATATATATACATAAAAATTTTAATTAATCAAAGGACATACTAAGTATGTCTACCTGGCGATTTAATAACCAGTGCGTCTGTGTTTGTCCCTCCCCACACCATCGCTTAACACCGATGTTGGTATGTTTATGTTCCCGAAACTTAGCGGTTCGGCGAAAGAGATCCGATAGAATTACTACTAGGCTTACGAAGAATAAGTCCTGGGCTCCATTTGTTCGACTAAAGGCGGTGCTCCAGCATGGCCACAGTCAAATGACTGAAACAAGTAAAATAATAAAAGAATAAAAGAATATATACATATACAGCATGAATATTTATAATTGCATAACCACTTAGGAATTGAACTCGGATCTCTATATCATATGCAAAAAAAAAAAACACTAACATAATAACTCGGTCGCGATTCGCTCAAATATTAGCGACGTCATCAACAAATCTAACCATTTAAGACTTCTTGCGGAACCGGATCTGATGGCAATGTAATGTTTGGTGCGCTTTTTCTGTAGAAGTCGTCGCTATACACTCGGTGCATTTTAGCCGCAAGACTGCAGGTAGAAGCAACGGAAGCCAAGCAGCAGAGACCAGACGAGAGCAGTGTCATAAAGCCATGAAAATCGACAATGGTGACGGTAACGACGGCAACACAGCCTAACCAGCTAACACCAAGAGACATGGCGGCAGCTTCTGTTGTAGCTGATCGAACAAGATATCGTGTAAACTTTGAACTGTCTTACCTGTGTAAAGATGGTTTTCTAACGATAAAAAATACCTTTGCATAAAAAAAAATGAGGAAATTTATCGTTTCGATACCGAAACGTAGTACCTTTGGAACTGGTGCATCGACAAAAATAGCATTGTAACATACACACACACACAAACACATTCATTCATATATTTTATTATGCACCCTTTTAAAGCCTAGCCAGGCTCATGGGCCCGGTTTCCCGGTTTCTATGGCGTATGTCCTCCCCACTCCCAGCTAGATGGGACGGCAGTCCATCGCAGCATTACTCAAGAAACAGGAAGAAAGACTGAGACAAAGTTGGG
>NC_068984.1:137312022-137312522 GCF_001194135.2 Octopus bimaculoides | reverse complement strand
CTTTTAAAGCCTAGCCAGGCTCATGGGCCCGGTTTCCCGGTTTCAATGGCGTATATGTTCCCTCCACCAGCTGGACGGGAGGCCAGTCCATCGCAACGTTAGTCATTTTTGGCAGCTGAGTGGACTGGAGCAACGTGAAATGAAGTGTTTTGCTCAAGAACACAACGCGTCACCCGGTCAAATATGAATTAGAGGCCTTGTGTGTATTAATCCCTTTGTCTGTCCTTGTGTGTCCCCTCTGTGTTTAGCCACTTGTGGGCAATAAAGAAATAAGATAGATTGATAGATAGATAGATAGACAGACAGAAAGAAAGAAAGAAAGAAAGACAGACAGACAGACAGACAGACAGACAGACAGACAGACAGAGATAGATAGGTAGACAAACACATACATACAGGAGTGACTGTGTGGTAAGACGCTTGCTGGCCAACCACATGGGCGAGTGTCTTCTAATATAGCCTAGGGCTGACCAAAGCCTTGTGAGTGGATTTGGTAGACG
>NC_068984.1:137309511-137310094 GCF_001194135.2 Octopus bimaculoides | reverse complement strand
TATATATATATTTGTCATTTTACCTATCTATCTGTCTGTCTGTCTGTCTGTCTGTCTGTCTGCCTGTCTATTTATCTATCCATCTGTCTGTCTGTCTATCTACCTGTCAGTCTCTCAATCTATATATCTATCTATCAAGCTATCTATCTTCGTACCTGTCATTCTATCTATCTATCTGCCTACCTGTCATTCTATCTATCTACCTACCATTTTTATTTATTTATTTATCTGTCTACCTGTCTATTTATCTATCTATCCATCTATCCATCTATCAATCTTTCTCTATTTGTGTGTGTATCTGCTTGTCTACCATTCTATATATATATTCATTTATATATCTATCTAACAAGGTGTCTGCCTCTTAATATGTCTGGCTGCCGTTCAACTAGCCATCAAGCAAGCCTTCTAACCATCTATCCATCTTTTAATATCTACCTCTCTTTCCATCTCTCACTTATTTCTCTCTCTCTTTCTTTCTCTCTCGCTCTCTCTCTCTTTCTCTGTATATATACGTATATATATATATATATATACGTATATATACAGAGAAAGAGAGAGAGAGCGAGAGAGAAAGAAAGAGAGA
>NC_068984.1:137306397-137307003 GCF_001194135.2 Octopus bimaculoides | reverse complement strand
CACACACACACACACACACACACACTACTTTAATAGTTGACATGTAACTGTCAAAATCTATCTATCTGTCCACTCAGGAAATTCTGTCTGCTCAAAGGAAATAAGCGCTCACACGACGTCTGTGTGTGTGTCTGTGTGTGTGTGTGTGTGTGTGTGTGTGTGTGTACGTAAGCATGATGAAATCAAAACATACACACATAGAACTGAAAACACACATCCACACACACATATCGTCGAAAACCCAAACGCTCTCATATACTCAGGGAAACAATTTCGATTTTCTAGCCTCTCCTGAAGTTTCCATTACATTAGCGCCTCCTCCATTATTCATCTCCTTCCCAGTCAGCCTTGTATTGTGTTTACTTCAAGGTTTTTTTCTTTTCTTTTTGTTATTGTTGCATCTGCAATGTTAGTTCCCAAAAAGTCCAACATTTCGATGTGAATGTTGGATTTTAAATATCTGTCACGTTAGAAATATGTACACCAGCACGTGTATTTCTTTAACATAGAGAAGATGAAATGTGTGTGTGTGTGTGTATGTAAATGTATATATATACATATATATGTATATATATATATGTATGTATGTATAAAACTAGCTCATAA
>NC_068984.1:137303292-137305660 GCF_001194135.2 Octopus bimaculoides | reverse complement strand
GTGTGTGTGTGTGTGTGTGTGTGTGTGTGTGTGTGTGTGTGTGTGTGTGCCTTGTTGTAATGGTGTGTCAACGTTTTCTTTAATGACTGATGCTTTTAGGAATAAAATCCGCTCTCAGAAAACTTGTTGATGTTTTATTTGACTGTCTACATTAATAAGATACAGAGCACATATACAAGCTAAAAGAGTATTAAACATTCAAGAAGGCAACGTTTTTTTTTTTGTTTTTTTTTTAGTGTAAGCTGTCTTCCAGAACATTGTTTCATGAAAGAAAAATAGCAATTACGATTGAATAGCGAAAAGCAAAGTTAAATGGCATGAAATGTAAGATAGGGAGAAAATAGAAATTTATAAAGAAGTTTTTAATTATTGAAAATAAAATAAAATAGTAACAGTAATAAGTTAAAAGATACGTGCAAATATATACATATATATGTATATATATATATGTATGTATGTATAAAACTAGCTCATAAACGCCTTCAAAGATAGATAGATAGATAGATAGATAGATAGATAGATAGATAGGTAGGTAGGTAGGTAGGTAGGTAGGTAGGTAGGTAGGTAGGTAGGCAGACAGACTGACAGACAGACAGACAGACAGACAGACAGATACATACATACATACATACATACATACATACATACATACATACATATGTGTCTATGCATGTGTATATGTATATATGAGTGTATTTTCCTTCCATTTTCTTTAAAATCTTCTTCAAAAGGAAATGCTTGTTTTTAAGAAACAACTCTCCGTTATTAGGATTTCGATTTACAGAACAATAAAGAGTTAAATGTTGAAGTTACAAAAATCTTGCATGATTTTGCTTCCCTTAAATTTTGGATTTGCAAATGGCGTTCGCGATGTTTTTCTGCAAATATTTTCTGTCAACACTTCATAACAAAATCACACGATCAAATGATTACAGATAATAATTGTTTATCTTCTACTTGTTTCATTCATTGGACGACGGCCATGCCTGGGTATCGCCTCGAAGGGGTGTAGTTGACCAGATCTCCCCCGAAGCTTTCGTTCATTTTGAAGGTGTATAATTCTCCAATCTTCTTTGTAACGTCTTATTTATATCCTTTGTATGCTGTAATGAAATCCACTGAAGCGAACTCCGGATTTACAGTTTAAACGCTTATCTTAAACGATTCTAAACGTTTCCTATCATTCGATATGGTTAGCCAAGTCTGGATTCCATCAGAGTGCTCAAAATGTACCTGCCTGGATTTCAAATTCTTATTCATTCACGTTATATATATATATGTTAGTGTGTTTACAACCTTCGGTAAGAGATACTGATTGACTAAGTACCAGGCTTTAAGAAAAAATAAATATTAGACACGGATGGCTTAGTGGTGAGGGTGTTAGACACATGTTCGTAAGACAGTGGCTCGTATTCCTGGATCCGGAGTTGTGTTCTTGAGCAAAACACTTCATTTCATGAAGTAGTTGTATGCTGTCAACTTAATGTGACAGTCCCCTGAAAGGAATAATACTACTGTTGGTTAGACCTAGGAAGCTGCACCGCTTCCTGTCGACCTTGACACATTTCCTGTGTCCTTATGTTTACATAAGGGGGAGACAAGCACCTCCACCCAGCTAAGCCTGCATCCAGAGACATGTTTCTGAGTCGTTGCTCATCATCAAAAACATGTCTCTGAATGCAGGCTTAGCTGGGTGGAGGTACTTGTCTCCCCCTTATAAACATAAGGACTCAGAAAATGTGTCACGGCCGACAGGAAGCGGTGCAGCTTCCTAGGTCTAACCAAACGTAGTATTATTCCCATCAGAGGACTGTCACATTAAGTTGACAGCATACAACTACTTCATCGTATCACTACTGCATAAATCACTCTGAGAGATTTAGAAATGTATTATTACTTCATTTCATGTTGCTCCAGTTCACTCAGCTGGCAAAAATGAGTAACCCTGCAAAAGACTGGCGTCCTGTCCAGGTGGAGAATGTATACACCATGGAACCCGGGAAGTGAGTCTATATGACCTTGTGAGTCTATATGACCTTGTGAGTCTAAATGACTCGAGAAGGAACTTCACTTTTTTATCCTTTTTTTTCATTGGACAAAAAATTCTTCATGGCTGTTACTCCAGCATGGCCGCAGTGAAATGACTGAAGCATGTAAAAATAAAAGATAGTTTCCGTTCTTTCCATCAATTGCAATATCCACCCACCTATCGATCGTTCCAATCAATACGACAAGATTGGATTTTTCTGACATATATCTATGCTTCTCCTCTTCAAATTTTGATGTGCAACTTTTGATTTAATACAGCGCAATTCAAATACATACATACATACATACATACATACATACATATATATATATATATATA
>NC_068984.1:137301621-137303052 GCF_001194135.2 Octopus bimaculoides | reverse complement strand
TATATATGTATGTATGTATGTATATATATATATATATAAGTATATATGTATGTGTATGTATGTATATATGTAGGTATGTATGTTCGTAATGTGTGTTCGTATGTGTATGTATTTGTATGCATGGGGTATGTATATCCATATTATATCGCGTGTATACATTTCAGTATGTTTGTGTATGTTTATGTCTATATGTAAACATGTCTGTAAGTACATACATATATACATGCTATACACTTCTCCCTCTCACTCTCTCTCTCTCTCTCTCTCTCTCTCTCTATCTCTCTCTCTCTCTCTCTCTCTCTCTCTCTCTCTCTCTCTCTCTCTCTCTCTCTCTCTCTCTCTCTCTCTCTGTATGTATGTATGTATATAACTGGAGGTATGTGCGCATTTCTCTATCGTATACGTTTTCTTCTTGAGATTTTTCAAGAGAAATAAACTCTCATTGAATTTTATATCGACCAATTTATATTCTGATATTACTGTAGGCCAATTAGACAAGATTATATTAGATATGTTTCCAAGCTATACTTTATTCTTTTGCTCTATACTAGCTATTCTGCTTTCCTCTTTCTCTCTTTCTCTCTCTCTATCTATCTATTTATCTCTATCTCTATCTCTCCCTCTCTTTCATTTTCGTTATCTTCTTAAAGCAGACATAAAAATAGATAGATAGATAGATACATAGATAGATAGATAGATATAGATCTATAGATAGATACATACATACATACACGCATACATGCACATAAATGCATATATGCATACGTACATACATACATAGATACATACGTGTATTTCTAGAGAGAGATAGTGGGAGATAAGGAGAGATAGCTACATACATACATACATACATACATACATACATACATACATACATACATATATTCAAACGTATTACATACGTACACATATACATACATACAGACAGACAGACAGACAGACAGACAGACAGATAGATAGATAGATAGATAGATAGATAGATAGATAGATAGATAGATAGATAGATAGATTACATTCTTGAAACAGCGCATCCAGAATCGCACAAAACCCGAGCTGTTTGCACTTTTAAAAACTGTTACGTTCTCCTGTTAAAACAAGAAAGCAAAGACTGCCGCAAATGCCCTGCTTTTATTTACATTCGCTGGTGGCATTTGGGTTTGAAACACCAGGGAGACATGTTAAACGTTTATGTTTTAATGTAACTCGTTGCTGCTTTTGATGTCTCAGTTCAAATGATGGCGCTAGCAATCAGTCCTTTTATACAACATATTATAAGAATTAACAAAGAACGGGAAAGGCAAACATCATAGACGCGGACGTAGTTGTATGCTTCAGAAGTTTGGTTCGAAATCTCCATGGTTCCGGGTTATATTTCACTGTGAGGTTACTTGGTGATATGGCTTCTAGTATAGGCTCTGGTTGACCAATTAT
>NC_068984.1:137301254-137301521 GCF_001194135.2 Octopus bimaculoides | reverse complement strand
CTATCTTAACATAGCTAGAACCGCATTTCAATGACTGGCTCTTCACTTCAAAATCAGGAAAAACTGTAGCCTCCAAGAATTATTGATACAGCATAAAACTCAGCTGAGTCCCATAATAGTATTGTACTCACATCTGGTTTGCTACATACACACAGACATCAAAGAATGCATCCAGAAAAGGTCCACCAGAGTGTTTGCCATGAAGTCCCTCAGACGTCCTCCAGGCCCCTAGTTCACAAGTGTGCTGTTTCCTGGCATTTCTACCAC
>NC_068984.1:137283177-137301244 GCF_001194135.2 Octopus bimaculoides | reverse complement strand
ACGTGCCACTGGCATGGAAGCCAGACAGCTGTTCTGGCAATGATCACGCTTGGATGGTGCTCTCAGCGCTCCACTGGCACAGGTGCCAGAGAGAGAGAGAGAGAAATTTAATATTTAGCAAAAGCAACTGAGTGACACTTAAGAGCCGAGAGTTGATGATAACAAAATTCTATCTTAACATAGCTAGAACCGCATTTCAATGACTGGCTCTTCACTTCAAAATCAGGAAAAACTGTAGCCTCCAAGAATTATTGATACAGCATAAAACTCAGCTGAGTCCCATAATAGTATTGTACTCACATCTGGTTTGCTACATACACACAGACATCAAAGAATGCATCCAGAAAAGGTCCACCAGAGTGTTTGCCATGAAGTCCCTCAGACGTCCTCCAGGCCCCTAGTTCACAAGTGTGCTGTTTCCTGGCATTTCTACCACTACTATAATGGCCTCTGCTCCTGAAATCTGGTGGTACTGCATTAGCACTTATGAAAGATCTCAGCCCTTGAGTCATTCTGTTGCTTCTGCTGGATATTGATTTTTTACACACACATACACACACACACACACACACACACACACACACACAAAAGCAAACATAAAAAAAATTTCAGGCAATGCTCAATGATATGTTCTGTTTTGCCTTTTAGTAGCTTCACTGACTTCAGAGAGCCACCCTAATTAAAACAGGTTTATATTTGTCCTGATAGATTAAGAGTTCAGACGGTTTTCATCTGAATCTACATCTCTGGACGAAAATGTATCCTCTCTCTTGGTCAATTCAATAAACACCTTTCTTTCGAAATTGCTTGCTTTGCATCATTTAACGCACATGCATAAACACAGAACCCATCATCATCATTTAACGTCCACTTTCCATGCTAGCATGGGTTAGACGATTTGACTGGGGACTGGCAAAGCGGATGGTTACACCAGACTCCAATCTGATCTGGCAGAGTTTCTACAGCTGGATGCCCTTCCTAATGCCAACCACTCCGAGTGTGTAGTGGGTGCTTTTTACGTGCCACCGGCACAAGGGCCAGTCCGGCAGTACTGGCAACGGCCACGCTCAAATCGTGTTTTTTATGTGCCACCTGCACAGGAGTCAGTCCAATGTTTTGTTCACATGCCACTGTGCCAGTAAGGTGAAGCTGGTAACAATCATGCTCAAATGGTGCTTTTTACGTGCCACCAGCACGGGAACGAGACCACTGCTCTGGCAGTGATCCCGCTCGGATGGTGCTGTTAGCGCTCCACTAACACGGGTGCCAGTCATCAAATTTCGTTCAGTTTCGATCTCACTTGCCCCAACAGGTCTTTGCAAGCTGTTTAGTGTCCAATGAGGGAAGGTTGGCATGGGTTCCAGACTTTCAGAAACATATTCTCATGCTTAAAATTGCTGAAACACGGAATAAACTACCAACATTAATTGTTAGCAGTCAGAGTACTATGTTCTTCAAAACTACCGTTTTTCATGAAATTTACCTACACTGCACCTGATGCCCACCTTTCACCTTTTTTAATGACTCATTCACTGTTCATTTTCTATGTACCGTACATGCACTTTTGGTTACCTTTTCTCATAAGCTGTAGCGCATTTGAGCACTGTATACAATAAAGTTCATTGTTTTATCTGGGGGAAGGTGTGATTATACTAAGAACAAAAGCAGCCTTGAAGCAGGCCCGGAATAGAGAGGGGTATGTCATTAATGAGGTCACAAATGGCAATGGAAGAACAATGACAAACCTAACTGAATGACTGAGTCACCAAACAATTAAGAAATCAATTAGTTGATTGGTTAAATGGTTAACCAATTAATAAATAATACAAGTCAAATAAAACATGTTTATTAATGGCTTAATGTCCCTTGAGAGATATGACATATTAATAATTTGGAAGTGGAGAGGGCCTCAATTGAGATTTTAAATGGCACTGACCTTGGCTTGTCCAACATTAAACTGTTCATCGTTTTTATAGATGACAGGAACACTTGGTCGGCTGGTTCTAATAAAGCAAATTCCTTTTGTTCTTGCTGCCAATTCTATGGCACGTTCACAAGAGACAGCATCACTGGGATAAAAGACGGTGGAACCAGGAATACTACGAAACATTGCAATATCTTCAAGTGCCATCTGTGATGGACCATCTTCACCTGTTCAGAAGAGTGAAAAGGAAACGAAATTAAAGCATTTATATTAAATCTTGTGAACTAAATCTTAGTTGATTAGTTTACAACATCTGTCCCCATCAGTTTTCAAATGAATATTGGCGCTACGTAAAAGGCACCCTTGCTGATACCATGTAAAAAGCACCCACTACACTCTGCATAATGGTTGGCAATAGAAAAGGCATCCTACCATAGAAGACATGCCAAGGCAGACAACTGGAGCCTAGTGAAACTCTTCAGTTTACCAGCTTTTGTCAAACCGTCCAACTCATACCAGCATGGAAAATGGCCATTAAATGATGATGACAAATCCAACAAAAACTGGAGTATTCAATAAAATATTCAAATTTATAAAAGTCCAAATCACTACAAACATCGATAAATAATGAATTAATAACATCAATGTATCTCCCTACCATTCCAGTTTATTCTGCCCAATCTGCAAAAGATCAACATCTCAAAGACAACTATCTTCTTTATTGCTCCGTACATTGTCCAAATTATCCTATTTTGGACATACATATTTCCTTATGGCCAAACATGCTTTTCTAGGAAGACTGAAAATGAACAACACTGCTAGTATGATAGCGATGCTCATTTACAACCATTAAGTGATATCCAGATAAGGATACGAAGTCTTACACACATATTATGGGCTTCTTTCAGTTTCCATTTATTAATTCAACTCATATGGGCTTCTTCCAGTTTCTTATTTCTTTATTGCCCACAAGGGGCTAAACATAGAGGGGACAAACAAGGACAGACAAACGGATTAAGTCGATTATATCGACCCCAGTGCGTAATTGGTATTTATTTAATCGACCCCGAAAGGATGAAAGGCAAAGTCAACCCGGCATGCTAACGTTTCTGCCAGCTCGCCGCTTCTTCCAGTTTCTATTTACCAATTCCACCCATATGAGTATGGAAGAAAACACTTGCCCAAAGTGCCTCAAAGTGGAAGAAAGAGCCCCAATCAATACTGTTATGATATCCCTATCGATACAGTCACTGATACAGTAATAAAATGAAATCAGTCAGATAAAGGAATCTAGTCAGTCAAATAAACATGGACAAAAATAGGGACTTACCAATAGATATGCCAGCATGGGAACCACAGAAATTAGCATTAGTCTGAGAGATTGCTCCCATCCGGATTTGGTCAAAAGCTCTTGAAAGGAAGCAAGCGAATGTGCTAATGAAAGGAATAGCACGATTGCGACAGGCACATCCAATGCCGACACCCACAAGATTCTGTTCAGCAATGTAGCACTCAATAAATCTATCTGGGAAGGCTTTCTGCAAATAACAAAGAAAAAGACATTAAATTAATTGCTACAAAAACCAGGACAAGGAGGAACAAAGGGCAGCAAACGAAAAAGTTTAAGTATCTTGAGACTGTATTCTTTGGGTGATGGGAACCAGGAAGCTGGATTGGGTGCTAGAATTGCAGGTGCTGGAACAGTAATGCATTAGACCCAGAATTTGATCGTCAGGAGAGGAGGAGATGTTGGTAAAAAAAAAAAAAAAAAAAAACCCAAACTTATTATCTTCAATTTAATTTTCATGCTTTTCCTCACCTATGGGTCAGGAATGTTGGATAATGACTAAAAGAGTACAATTCCAACGACAATCTATTTACAATCAAAATAATATTTCCCGTAGCCAGAGATATTCTTCTACAGAAGACTGGAAACGAACAAGTTTGCTCGTATGACAGCGATGCTCATTTATAGCCATCATGAGATGTCAACACAAGGGTACACTCACACACACACACAAAAGGCTTTTCTTCAGGTTTTGTCCACCAAATCCACTCACATGGCTTTGGTCAGCCCAGGGCTTCAGTAGAAGACATTTGCCTAAGGTGCCATACAGTGGGACTGAACCCAAAACTACATGGCTGAGAAACAGGTTTCCTAAGCACACACGGTAAAAACCCTTATATTTTGAAAACTACTTTCAAAGCCAAGACACATGACCAGCCTATGAAAAAATTTCAACCCTTACTTTCTCACAGGACAAGCCCCTGAACAGGAACCATATCAGACAGTTCCTGGGATGTAACTTTCGACTAACAACAACTTTGGTCAGTGATACAAGCCTGAGAAGAGCATTGGGTGTACCATATAGGAGATCCATATCACCTTTGCTCTGAACATGCTAGCAACGTTCTCTGATTTTAAGAGTGCTGAGGCCCACTCACCATAACCGAGTCAAACACACCTGTAAATACATTTTGAACCCACCTAAACCCTTTAGCATTTAACCCAGTGAAATTCAGCCCAAATATTCTACCCATTTTATGTTCCAACTGGGCTAGATCCAACCTCTCACACAGACCCTACAATGTCATTTTAGAAATAAAGAATCACATCATCAAAATTTCGAAGTTTCAAGATAATTCTTGATTCATTCAAAACAATGTGAATAAATAAGTATTGCATTTGACAAACTAAGGGTAAAGAGACCCTTTGGTCATAAATGTCCATGGGACTGCATCTAGAAAGTTCCCCTCCGAGGCACAAGTCCAGGCAAGGTTGTTTATAGAAGACTAACAGTTGCCCATGTATACCAGCCTCCCGTCTCCATGCCGTCAATGTTATCCAAGGGAAAGGCAAAGGGGCTGATACAGCTTTGGTACAAGTGAATCACAACGTATTTCAATAGCTGAGTCAACTGGAGCAACGTGAAAATAAAGTGTCTTGCTCAAGAACACAACATACAGCCTGGTCCAGGAATCGAACTCACAACCTCATGATTGTGAGAATGACACTTCCGTTGAGCCATGCACCCTTCACTTAACTAAGTAATCTGAACCTTAAAAGGTTAAACCTGAAAACCCAATAAAACATTGTACAAATAACAGGATAGATACAATTCATGCATCACCCCTAAATATATTTTGAAGCAGTTACTCGACTGCTACTTTACAATAAAGGGTCAAGGTACCTTGGACTTGAAATCCTTGAAAATATGTAAATACATAAGTAGCCAGGCGCAGGAGTGGCTGTGTGGTAAGTAACTTGCTTCCCAACTACATGATCCCAGGTTCAGTCCCACTGTGTGGCACCTTGAGCACGTGTCTTCTGCTATAGCCTAGGGCCGACCAAAGCCTTGTGAGTGGATTTGGTAGACGGAAACTGAAAGAAGCCCATCTCATGTGTGTGTGTGTTTGTGTGTCCGACAACCGATGCTGGTGTGTTTGTGTCCCCATAACTTAGCGGTTTGGCAAAAAAGACTGATGGAATAAGTACTGGGCTTAGAAAGAATACATTCTGCGGTCGATTTGCTCGACTATAAAGGTGGTGCTCAAGCATAGCCGCAGTCAATGTATATGTGTGTGTGTGTCTGTGTTCTCACAACATCGCTTGACAACCAATATTCGTTTGCTTACATAACCGTAATCTAGCGGTTCAGCAAAAGTGACCAATAGAATAAGTACTAGGCTTACAGAGATTAAGTCCTGGGATCGACTAAAGGTGGTGCTCCAGTATGGCCATAGTCAAATGACTGAAACAAATGAAAGAATAAAAGAACATGTTTTATTTTTGTTTGGATATTTACCATGAAAGTCTGGGAGAAAGTTGAGTTCTTTGTGTCTCCATCCATGGCCACCACATATTTGCAGCTTTTGCCTATCTTCACCAGTGCCGTACCATAAGCTGCTCGGGTGGCAACCTAGAAGAAAAGAGAAAGCAAAGAAAAGAGGTCAAGAAAATGAATGAAGTATTTCAACATTATCAACTTGGCATTATCATCATCATCATCATCGTTTAATGTCCGCTTTCCATGCTGGCATGGGTTGGACGATTTGACTGAGGACTGGCGAACCAGATGGCTACACCAGGCTCCAATCTGATTTGGCAGAGTTTCTACAGCTGGATGCCCTTCCTAACGCAAACCACTCCGAGAGTGTACTGAATGCTTTTACGTGCCACCGGCACGAAGGCCAGTCAGACAGTACTGGCAACGGCCACGCTCAAAATGGTGTTTTTTACATACCACATGCACAGGAATATGAATGGTTAATTGATATATGAATGGGTAATTGAAAACTGGTGCTTTACTGGTTGCAATGATAAGGTTGATCCAATCAACGGAACAACCTGCTCGTGAAATTAACGTGCAAGTAGCTGAGCACTCCACAGGTACGTGTACCCATAACGTAGTTCTCAAGGAGATTCAGCGTGATACAGAATGTGATAAGGCTGGTCTCTTTGAAATACCGTAAATCCTCGAGTATAGTCTGCCCTTGAGTATAATACGCAGGGGATTTTTAGGGGGCTGTACCTCTGAAAAACCTAAACCTTAGCTTAAGGTACCTCTGAAAAATAAGTACTAGGCTTACAAAGAATAAATCCTGGGTAGATTTGCTCAAATAAAAGGCGGTGCTCCAGCATGGCCGCAGTCAAATGACTGAAACAAATAAAAGAGTATCATGCCACCTGCACTAATAAGGTTGCTGTGCAGCTTGTAAATCTATGAAACCCGAGGAGAGGGGCTTTGAGGGTTAAGGTACAAGAGAAGTGGGTGTGAGGTAGAGCAGGTTCTTGTAGGGAAGCTACATAGGTTACTCACATTTAGGGGAAAGGGTTGACAAATGAGTAAATAGTAGCTGCAAAGAAATGAATGATGATGAAGCCAGCAGGTGGCACCTCAAGTTTAAGGGACATGTAGAAGGAGAGGAGACAGAAGTGGATGGGGTTTGCAAGAATTAAGGAGTGGACGTTTCCATTAAGCACAAACTTGAAGTACAGGGTTTCTAAATGAATAAAAAAAATTGATATCAATTATGAAAAACGAAAATTCAATGGTCTTACTTGTTGGCCTAATTCATATGCTGGAAGTTCAGACAGTTTGACCTGGGACAAGTCAGTCTCAGGAATAGTTTTCTCCGGAGACTTTATGGTCAGCTGATGAGGCCCAGGATTGTTCAGCAAATTCTTCAAATGTGTTAAAGCACCCTCACTATTCTTAGTCAATGGTTTACCGTGCCAGTTCTCCAGATCTTCAACACCTAATTAGGAAAACAGTAAATTAAAATAAAGCTACCCTTATTAATTAAAATGGAAAGATTAGGCTCACAGATTAGTAGCAATGTATAAATAACTTGTCATTTGTCCCCATTACGCTACTTGGAATTCATTGTACTCTGGTATAGGAGATTATTGTATAAGATTAGCTTGAAGTACATAGACTTTTGTTCCATACTGGTAAGGGCTGGACAAGCCTCTACATACCATCCAATGTTTGTAAAACCCCTCCACAATGTTATTAATAATATCCTTTCTATTATAGGCACAAGGCCTAAAATTTGAGGAGAGGGGACTAGTCGATTACATCGACCCCAGTGATTCACTGAAACTTAATTTATTGACCCTAAAAGGATGAAAGGAAAAGTCAACCTCGCTGGAATTTAAACCCAGAACGTAGCAATGGGAGAAATACCACTAAGCGTTTCGTCCAGCATGCTAACGATTCTTATTTCTTTATTGCCCACAAGGGGCTACACAAAGAGAGGACAAACAAGGACAGACAAATGGGTTAAGTTGATTACATCGACCCCAGTGCATAACTTGTACTTAATTTATTGACCCCGAAAGGATGAAAGGCAAAGTCAACCTCAGCAGAATTTGAACTCAGATCGTAGTGGCAGACGAAATACCAGTAAGCATTCCGCCCGGCGTGCTAACGTTTCTGCCAGCTCGCCACCTTACAATTTGTAAATCCTTTCTACTACAGGTACAAGGCCTGAAATTTGAGGGGAGGGGTCTAATCAATTACATCGACCCCAGGATTCACTGGAACTTAATTCATCGACTCCAAAAGGATGAAAGGCAAAGTCGACCTTGCAGGAATTTGAACTCAGATCTTAGCCTTTTGTTCAGCGTGCCAACGATTCTGCCAGGTCGCCACCTTAAATGTCATTAGTAATATCATTGAATCTGTTATGAAGTACAACTTACCAGGAATGTATTTGCCCTTTAACGTCTTAGCAACTATGCAGGTCGGTTTACCCTCAACTAATGAAGCCTGGTGGAAAACCTTGCACAGGGAATCAACATCATGGCCATCAGTGATACAAGTATTCCAGCTGAAAAATATTAATATGTATTATGTTGGTAACGAAGAATATTGAGAAGAATTCATTTTCGGTAAAAGAACAGTTATGTTTTATACATACCCAAATGCTTCACATCGTTTTTTATACACTTCTACATCATGCTGCAATGGTGTAGGATCACTCTGGCCCAATCGGTTGACATCCAGAATGGCAACTAAGTTATCCAGCTTGTAGTAGCTAGCAAATGCCATGGCTTCCCAAATAGAACCTTCTGCACTCTCACCATCTCCAATCAAACAGTAGACGCGATAACTACAAATAGAAAAATTTCAGAATATACCCAATGCATCTAATAATATTTTACATAGAATGAAAATTGAAGATTATTCAGAAATATTAAAAACTATAGACATAATGATAAACTAAATTTTTTCATTACAATAAAAAATTACATAGAAAATTACAGGAACAGGTGTGGTTAATAAGTCTGCTTCCCAATCACATGGTTTCAGGTTCAGTTCCAATGCATGACATCTTCGATAATTGTTTCCTTCACAGAGGCAATGACAGGAGACCAAGACCTTTGGGGACATGCTCTGATTGAGAAGACCCAGCAACTAAAGTGAGATTGCAGCCATGCATGTCCAGCCCAGTTAAGATATGATATGCTTGAGAAGACATGTTGAGTCGAGTAAAACCAATATCGTAGCTGTGACCAGTGACCCTTGTGACTGGCTCCCGTGCCAGTGGCACATAAAAAGCACCATCCGAACAAGATCGATGCCAGTACCCCAATTAGCTCCAGTGCTGGTGGCATGTAAAAAGTACCCACTACACTCAGAGTGATTGCCATTAGGAAGGGCATCCAGCTGTAGGAACATTGCCAGATCAAAAAATGGAGCCTGGTGCAGCCACTGGCTCCCCAAACCTGTGAAACCGTCCAACCCATGCCAGCATGAAAAACGGACATTAAACGATGATGATGATAATTACTTCCAGGCAACTGAAAGAAGCTCATCGTGTGTGTGTGTGTGTGTGTGTGTGTGTGTGTGTGTCTTGTCTGGACACTACTTGTAAATGACGACCATTTATTTCCAATATTCTGCAAAAACAGGTTTGGCATCAAAGGAATAACAGCTTACTTGGAAACAGACAAGGGTTGACAACAAGCAGGGGCATCCGGCCATATAAAATCTGTCTGACCCATCCAAACATAGAAAAATGGATATTATGATGAAGATAATGATAGTCATGTAATTAATTAGATCATTGTACAACCACGTGTTTCCAAATTCCATCTCACTGCAAAATTGCTTCTGTCAAATGATTCTTTACCAGTCTCAGACTGGCTATGGTCTTGTGAATGGAATAATGCAATTTGCTACACAAACTGTGCAAAAGCCAGGGTGTGTGTGTGTGTGTGCGCACGTGCATGCATGCACGTGTGTGTATGTAGAGAGAGAGAATTAAGAAGTCTAAAGCTGCAAACTAAAAAAATATTTCACTTTTCTATTTGGTTTGCAAGATTCTTTATGTGAATTCGTGTGTTGAAGCATATTTTGTTGAGTCTGGAGAGAGTCGTTCTCTTTTAGTGCCTTATTACTTAACACACACACTGGCTCAATTTCCACTCATTTACTTATTTATTTGTCTAAAATTTTCATTGTGCCTTGCAGACTATTGAAGAGGTTGCAAGACACAAGGGAAATTTTAGAAAAAATAAATAAGTAAATGAGTGGAAATCGAACCAGCGTGTGTGTTAAGTAATAACACACTAAAAGAGAATGACTCTCCCCAGACACAATAAAAAAAACTATACAAGGTGTCCACAAAGTTTGGGTACATGAGGATTAATACATACTTTAAGAAATTATTATTTCTTATATTTAATTGTTTATGTTACGATTTTATTTACTCCATGTACCCAGACTTTGTGGACACCCTGTATATACTTTGAGTAAATTATAGCCCTTTGCTCCTGGTTACTTCCTTTTACGCTTATGTCAACTGTCCTTCCAATGTCAATAAAATAATCACAGTGGTGGATTATCAACTTAAAAGAAAGAAAATAAGTACTGGGATCGATCCCTTCAACTAAAACCTTCTCTGTGGTGCCCCAGCATGGCCACAGTCTAATGACAGAAACAAGGAAAAGATGGAAAAAAAAAAATGAGGTTAAATAAAGACTGCTGTATAAAAAGTGAAAGAAGGACCATACTTACTCAGCCTTGTCAAAATATTTGCCAGTGTATGCCATTCCAGCAGCAATGCTCAAACCTTGTCCAAGAGAGCCTGTTCCAACATCAATGAAATTCAGACGCTACAACAGATAAAAAAGGAACAATTCTTAAAATCCATACAACCAAGTTTTTTGTTAAACAATATTCCTTCTGCTTAGGGCAGCGAGCTGGCAGAAACGTTAGCACACTGGGAGAAATACTTAGCGGTATTTCGTCTGCCCGTTATGTTCTAAGTTCAAATTCCACCAAGGTCGACTTTGCCTTTCATCCGTTCACAGTTTTCTCACCATCCCTTGTCTCTCAATTATATACACTATTAAACAATACATTAACTTTAATATCAAGATTATTGTTCTAGAAAAAGTTTATGAAGCAAAAAAGAAAAAAATTAGAACTCTTGTACATAAGATTATGATGAATATATTTTGCAATTCTAACTGTCTCTTTGTCACTCTCGCTTTACATCCTCTGACTCCAGTTTCCCTCCTCAAATGCCCCTATCCCTCTCATAATTCCTTTTCTTGTAAGTTACTTGGTTACCCTGGCAGTGCTGGTGCCACGTTAAAAGCATCCAGTCCACACTGCAATGTGGTTGGCATTTGGAAGAGCATCCAGCTGTAAAAATAATGCCAAAACTAACCTCGCCTCTGCTAGTGCCATGTAAAAAGCACAGAGTCCACTCAGCAGGGTGGTTGGTGTTAGGAAGAGCATTCAGCTGTAAAATCCCTGCCAAAACAGACACAGTAGCCTGGGGTAGTTTTTCTACCTGGCTAGCTCCTGTCAACCGTCCTACCCATGCATGCATGGAAAATGGACATTCAGTGATGATGATGATGAACACTGCTGCAGACAAAGTACAGACAAACCAACCAAACAGTAAGAATTTCTCTCTAGAACCTTTCCTCTTTGTCGTGACAGTGGACAACATCTTAGGGCTGGACCCCAGCCAAAACAAAACAGAAGTGATTTCATATATGCTGATAATCTGGCTTCAGCTACAGCTGATCAGCTCTACATACATCATTAGGCTACATCTTGGACCCCCATCAGAGGTTTTGCTTATAAACATGTAAAAAAGTTTTAACTTACCGGTGTGGGATGGCCTTCCAGATCACTTGTAATTTTACGCAAATTCAACAAGTCCTCCGTAGGGAAAAGTCCAGCCTCTGCCCAAGCAGCATACAAAATGGGAGCGGCATGACCCTGATAATAATTTTATAAGCACACTTAATACAAGCAACGACTGATCATTTTTTGTTTTATTCTTTTTTTCTGTTTAATTTAAACGTTTTTTAATTATAAATTGAAATAAACCCCATCTTTGCCCAAATCATCTAATCAAATCATCTTCCCATCATTGGAAGCTTTCTAAATAACCTGTTTTCCAGTCTCTTGGGTACAACTCAGAACTACATGGGTCCACTTGTCTGTGAACCTTGCAAAATGTGGTACCAGCCCAGTAGAATTGGTGCTTCTGGTATTCTGCAATTATGTTCACTTCATTCCGTTCTCAAAGTACCTCATTTTGAATATGTCGTCATACTCTCGCTTTTACTTGTTTCAGTCATTTGACTGCGGCCATGCTGGAGCACCATCTTTAGTCGGGCAAATCGACCCCAGGACTTATTCTTTGGAAGCCTAGTCCTTATTCTATCGGTCTCTTTTTGCCGAACTGCTAATTTACGGGGACATAAACACACCAACATCGGTTGTCAAGCGATGGTGGGGGGACAAACACAGACACACAAACATATACATATATACGACGGGCTTCTTTCATTTTCGTCTACCAAATCCACTCAAGGCTTTGGTCAGCCCGAGGCTAAAGTAGAAGGCACTTGCCCAAGGTGCCACGCAGTTGGACTGAACCAGGAACCATGTGGTTGGTAAGCAAGCTACTTACCACACAGCCACTCAAGCGCCTATGGATATTCTTATCATAAATCTTTCCATAGCCCCTTGCATCATAACCAACTGATGCTCCTCTTTTTTCGTAGTAGCTCGAGTCTCACTTGTGTATAAGAGGAGAAATAATTCTTTAAAAATCCATTTCATCTTCAACAATTTCATGATTCATATTTCTAATACGATGCATCGTCTTGTTTCAATTTTGAAAATAAAGAAATTATATAAACTCATCAAAGCTAATCCAGCTTCCCTCAATAATTCAGTTGATATTTTGGAACATCTTAATGGAAGATTCTTTTCTAAAACTATGGTGGAGCATTTTAATGAGTGGTCTTTGGTATCAAAGAACACCAGGTAGGCATGGATAAACAAATTGTCTGAAATGTTTTACACAAAAAAGCTTTGAATACGGCTCGTTAGAACTAATTAACACTGCACTTTTTAGAAAAATCATGGAAGAAAAACATACTCAGTGGCAGTCAGTCACAAGATTTAATTATTGTGCCATCCTTTATATAAAAGTTATCACCATAGATTTTCCGATATTAACCTCAGCATCATTAATTACTACCACATTTGCACACTTGTCTGGGGTAGAGGAGTCTTTCCTAGCACAGCACCTAACCGTTTGTTGCGATCCTTTGACACCACATAAAAAACACCCAGGCTGGTACTGCATAAACAGCATCCTTGGCATTAGGAAGGGCATCCGGTAGTAAAAACCATGCCAAAAACAAACAATAGAACCAGGTGCAGTTCCTGACATGCCAGCTCTTGTCAAACTCTCCAACCCAAACCAGCAAGGAAAGCAGACTGGTTTGAATAGAAGAGAGTCTTGTAGCATGTTAGCAAACCCTCTACAATGTTGTCAATTTAAATGCTACATTTTATAATTAATCAGAAGTATCCATACATTGACAATTATTTGGCTTCAGGGTATTAGAAATGATTGTGTTCAGTGAAATTGTCCCACTTATGATAAATCAAGTAATTAATTAAAATTTTAAAAAATACAACAAAAAAAAAAAAGTTAAATTTTTAATTACTTTTGAGAGGATAAATCTGTCGTTTGAAGCTCCTCGTGGATTCTTGATGTCATACTTCATAGTATGGAAGAACAAAACGGACATAATTTCTGCTGCTGAACTGCATGATGAAGGATGGCTAAAAAAAAAAATGTAAAAAAATAAAAACATTCTTAAACCTTGTGGTACAAAAACAAAACAAAAAAGATGGGTAAAACAGAGATAGTGAATATATAGGAAACGATTTTGGTTGGAGATCACCCCTACCCCTCTTCAACTGGTGATTCATCAACCCTGAAAGGATAAAAAGCAAAGTTGACCTCGGTGGAATTTGAACTCAGAACATAAAGACAGACATAAATAAAGCTGCTAAGCATTGTGCATGGCATGCTAATGGTTCCGCCAACTCAGTGCCTTAATTCTTTGCATTAATGTTATTCAACAGGATGTGTAACTCAAAAGATCAGGGAGTCTTCTCCAGGTGGAGCCAGTTTTAAAGAGGTCACAGCTTTCGTTCTACGGACATTTGGTTAGAATCTCACAGGAAAGAATCATAAAATGGCTTCACCAATCTAAGTGAATCAGCAGGAAACCTAAGAGTAGGCCAAGAACAAGAAGGGTTGGTTAATATGCATAGTCTTAGGTGGACATGTTTGTGAATCCAACCAGCATGTTTAATGATGGCTGATTTTGATAGGACCCTATGGAGGAGGTACCTAATGACCCTACCCCCAAGTTCCTCCCAGGAATAGTGAGTGGAGAAAATGGACAGACAGACAGACAGAGACTGTCAAACAGAGACAGACAGACAGACAGTCAAACAGACAAACAGTCAGTCAGACAGACAGATAGATAACCCACACTAATATGGAAGGAAAAGAGAAATATAAGTTCATAGGCGTGGCTATGTGGTAAGAAGCTTGTTTCCCAATCACATGGTTTTGGGTTCAGTCCCACTCCATGGCACCTTGGGCCAACCGAAGCCTTGTGAGTGGATTTGATGGATGGAATCTGAAAGAAGCCCATGTGTGTGTGTGTGTGTGTGTGTGTGTGAGTGAGTGAGAGAGACAGTATGTGTAAGTGTGAGAGAGTGAGTGAGAGATAGAGTGTGTGTGTGTGTGTTCACCCCCACCCCCACCCACTTAACCAGTGTTGGTTTGTTGACATCCTGGTAACTTAGCAGTTCAGCAAAAGGGACTAATAGAATAAATACCAGGCTTTTAAAAAAATGGTATATGTTTGGTGGGGGGGTTCAATCTGTTCAACTAAAAACCGTTTGAGGTGATGCTCCAACATGGCCGTAGTCAAATGACTGAAACAAGTAAAAGGTAAAAAATATGGAACGCAAGAAGCACCAGTTTTAATTAATGGCTGAATTAAAAATACAAAACAAAAAAAAAGGAAAAAATGAAAAACAATGCAAAAATTGTAACATTAAAGTGTTTCAAATATAAAAACATGGTAAACAATTACATTCAACAAATGAGAAATGATAAGACTAATTAGAACAGCCTCATTCATTAAGCCACCATTCACAACTTAATTGCATTTTACAAAATGTCCCACTGAATGTTTTTTTTCTCCAAAAAAGTACAATAAATGACGTAATTACTGAATACCTCACAAGGTCATATAAACACTTTTTTTTTCTATTGCAGTACCATGTTCAGCCAAGTTAAATACCATGATAGGTCTGTTTGGTTTGGCTTTGTCTTTTTTCTTTTGCATTAGATAACCAAAGGCATGTACAGCAGTGCAGTGAAAATGTCTTCAACACCAAGAATTTATTTTATTACACATCCACACACACACACACACACACAAAAGAAAAAATGCAGGCAAATGATTGTGTGGGAGTGGCTATGTGGTAAGTAGCTTGCTTACAAACCACAGAGTTCCGGGTTCGTTCCCACTGCATGGCACCTTGGGCAAGTGACTTCTACTATAGCCTCAGGCCGACCAAAGCCTCTTGAGTGGATTTGGTAAATGGAAAATGAAAGAAGCCTGTCGAATATATGTATATGTATATATGTATATATATACTTCATTTATATATATATATATATATATATATATATGTGTGTGTGTATGTTTGTGTGTCTGTGTTTGTCCTCCCACCATCGCTTGAAAACCGATGCTGGTTGTTAAGCATCCCGTACCTTAGTTAGGCATCGGAGTGGCTGTGTGGTAAGAAGCTTGCTTCCCAACCACATGCTTCCAGGTTCAGTCCCACTGTGTGTGTAGCACCTTGGGTAAGTATTTTTCTACTATAATAACCTTGGGCTGACCAAAGCCTTGTGAGTGGATTTGGTAGACAGAAACTGAAAGAAGCCTGTCATGTATATATATGCATGTATGTGCAAGTGGCACATAAAAAGCACCCACTACACTCTCAGTGGTTGGCATTAGGAAGGGCATCCAGCTGTAGAAACTCTGCCAGATCAGATTGGAGTCTGGTGTAGCCATCCGGTTCGCCAGTCCCCAGACAAATCATCCAACCCATGCTCGCATGGAAAGTGGACGTTAAACGATGATGATGATGATATTTGTGTGTCTGTGTTTGTCTCCCAGCACACATACATACAATCGCTTGACAGCCGATGTTAGTGCGTTTACAACCCCCGTAACTTAGCAGTTCAGCAAAAAGAGACCGACAGAATAAGTACTAGCCTTACAAAAGAACAAGTCCTGGGGTTGATTTGTTCGACTAAAGGCGGTGCTCCAGCATGGCTGCAGTCAAACGACTGAAGCGAGTAAAATAAAAGAATGTATACTGATGACACTTCCACCCCCATATTCTCTCTTAACGAACAAACAAATCCAGATAAACATCTCCCAGTTGTACAAACAAGAATGACAAACACAAAAACGATTATCAATTACTGACCTAAAAAAAAAACATTACATAAAATAGCTGTGACCTACAGACACATGACTAAGGAAAAATTGCTGGTCATTTTCACATGTCTGAAACACCAATACAACCTTCCCTTACAAGTACAACTTGGTAGCATGGCCCCATGATTTTGCTCATTGTTTGATCCTCTAGTATTCAAATTTTTCTATCAAATCTAATGCATTTTTATTACCTCCGCCTTTGTTAAGTCAAGTTCGTTTGTTTGTTTGTTTGTTCGTGGACAAGGTATCTCAAGAACCGCTAGATGGATTCGGATGAAACTTTCAGGGATATTTGGCCTCCTGACTGGCACAAACTGATTAGATTTTGGGATCGATCAGGTACCGGACATGGATTCTGGATTATTTTCCGGTTTTTTTAATTTAATCTTTGAGAGCAGTCAGGTTCATTTTTAGTAATCTCGCTTGTGAGAACACTCGAGTTTATTTCAGATATTCTCGTTTTAAAAATCATTTCTAGCTAATCATTGAGAGGACGTTGGTGATGCCTTGACAGAGGTTTGCGCTGGCAGTCAATAAGTTTCATCCAAATCCATCCAGCAGTTCTTGAGATATCTCTGTCCATGGACAAAGAAACAAACAAACATTACTGAAAACAATACCTCCGCTTTCGCTAAGATGGAGGTAATAAATAAGTATTACATTTGACAGGGTTATCTGAATGCTAAAGAGGTTCAGTTTCCGTCTACTAAATCCACTCACAGGCTTTGGTCAGCCTAAGGCTATAGCAGAAGAGGTGCCACACAGTGGGACTGAATCCAGAACTATGTGGTTGGGAAGCAAGCTTCTTATCACACAACCACAATGGGCTTCTTTCAGTTTCCATCCACCAAATCCACTGACAAAGCTTTGGTCAGCTTGATGCTATAGAAGATTACATTCGCTCAAAGTACCACAACAGTGGAACTGAACTCAAGACCACATGGTTGGGAAGCAACCTTCTCAAAACCATACAGCCACACATTAATGTGTATAATTTTCTCCCCTACTTCAACCCCACCCCAAGAAATACACCCTCCTCCATACTTGAAAAATGAGCTTTCCCCTGCTAACATCAAGACTTCTCTCATTACCTCCCCTCACACTACTACACCTGCATTATGTAAATGTCTTCATTTGCATAAGAGCATTCCTTTAGGTTATGTTTATACATACATTTGTTTATGCATGTATGTATATATAGATGTTTGTACACAGATTTGCTTATACTCAAAGGTGTGTAGTTTATGCTTATACTAAGCCAGAAGTGGGTACACCCTCTACTAATATCAATTTAAAGCTTACCTCAATTTCATTTGTAAATATAATATACAGGCTGGCCCGAAAGTAGGTTTACAGTTATTCAATTATCTTTGTTGCATTCATATATTAATAGTTTAGATCTTAATTATAAAAAAAATATGAAACTATTATTCTATGTTAATTTAGTTAATTTTGTCAAGCTTTCTTTTCAGTTTGTAAGATAGAAATTTAAATGTAATTAAATGTTTTAAAAGAAATTTTAAGTGCCTGCATGATAACTGTAAACCTACTTTTGGGCCACCCTGTATATATGTGTGTGTGTGTGTATATATATATATATATATATATACAAAGCTGTGTAAGGGAGTGCCACTCCCTAACAGTGGAGGGAACCTGTGGAAGAGGTAGACCCAGGAAGACATGGGATGAGGTGGTGAAGCATGACTTTTGAATACTGGGCCTCACAGAGGCAATGGTAGGAGACTAGGACCTTTAGAGATATGCTG
>NC_068984.1:137280795-137282056 GCF_001194135.2 Octopus bimaculoides | reverse complement strand
TCCATAGAATCAGATTTTTATTTTAAGATTTCAAAAAACAAAAATGTTTTTTTAATTAAAAAAAAAAAAAATTATTGTCTTCCAAAAAACCACCAGCTCCAAAAAAGCCTCACGATAGTAAAGGAGAATGGGCACTAGCCAACCTAAAGGTTGGGGTGAGCTACACCTGCCTACCTTGGTTGCTATGGCATTGAGGTAGATCCAGCCACTCCCATGAACGGGGACAAAAATCCGGATTTAAAACACTGGATGATGATGATGATGACGACGAAAATAAGATGACCCACTTTTACTCTGAATAGTCATAAGAAACCAGGTCAAGGTTCAAATATTAAAAGAAGATAAAAAAAAAGAAAAGAAAATAGTAATCCAATGATAAGATTTGATCACATGATTACTCTGCACCGATTCATTAGAAATACTTCACACAGTTGAGAATAGATTCAGAGGTGGCTGTATGGTTAAGAAGCGCATTTTGCAACCATGTGGTTTCAGGTTCAGTCCTAGGGCACAGTACTTAGGACAATTGTCTTCTACTATAGCCACGGGTTAACCAATGCCTTACGAGTGAATTTGGTAGACAAAATTACATAGAAGCAAACTGTGTGTGCAT
This sequence comes from Octopus bimaculoides, assembly GCF_001194135.2. Classification (NCBI taxonomy): domain Eukaryota; kingdom Metazoa; phylum Mollusca; class Cephalopoda; order Octopoda; family Octopodidae; genus Octopus; species Octopus bimaculoides. Next base: position 137,281,443 of record NC_068984.1, on the reverse strand, counting down.
GAAGGCGCATAGCTCAGTGGTTAGAGCATTGGGCTCACAATCATGAGGTAGTGAGTTCAATTCCCGGGCCAGGATTTGTGCGTGTTCTTGAGTAAGACTATTTCACTTTGTTCCCTTTCACATGACTTGTGATGTCACTGGGACCAAGCTGTATTGGCCTTTGCCTTTTGGATAACATCAGTGGCATGGAGTGGGAAGACTGGTAAACACGGGCAACTGCTGGTCTTCCATAAACAACCATGTCCAGACCTATGCCTTGGAGGGGAACTTTCTAGGTGCATCCCATGGTCATTCATGACCAAAGGGGGACTTTACCCATTATATATGTATTCCCTAATTCTATCCCTCTGCCTCTCTCCAAGTGACTGGTGTTCGGCCAAGCCTGACCTTTCTTTCTTCGTTCGACTACCATCCGTGCAACATCTGTATTCCCCCCTATGCCTGTCATCTTTTATGTGCCTGTCGTAAGGCCTCAATTCCACACATGTCAGTTTAATTTAATTCGTCCTTAGTCGAAAGACACCTGTTGTTATGTCCTGTTATTTGTATTTGTGTACCATTTCTCTGTGTTTTTTTCCGTCCTTGTTTTCGTACACATTCGCTGCTTTCTTCCAAGGAATCTAGTGCTCTTAGCTTAGTTTTTCCTTG
>NC_068984.1:137278173-137279547 GCF_001194135.2 Octopus bimaculoides | reverse complement strand
CGTGTACCCTTAACGTAGTTCTCGGGGATATTCAGTGCGACACAGTGTGACAAGGCTGACCCTTTGAATTACAGGCACAACAGAAACAGTAAGTAAGAGTGAGAGAAAGTTGAGGTGGAAGAGTACAGCAGGGTTCGCCAGCATCCCCTGCCGGAGCCTCGTGGAGTATTAGGTGTTTTCGCTCAATAAACACTCACAACGCCCGGTCTGGGAATAGAAACCGCAATCCTATGACTGCGAGTCCGCTGCCCTAACCACTGGGCCATTGCTCCTCCACGACCAAAACAAGTAAAAAGAGAAGATATAATCATTTGAAGTACTTAAAGCTTTATTCTCTTTTACAACAAAAACACAAATAAACGAATTAAAATAATTTGCACTCAGAACTGGACTGTGCCTCATAACAAAAACTAAGCCATTCTGTAACCAAGATACAAGCTTTTTGGCACAGTAAAAATCATGACTGAAACCTGTAATTGCTAGGTTAAATAATTTAATTAAATAATGTGCAACATTCAATCTACTACTACAACTACTATTACTACTACTACTACCTAGTTTTGACCACCTGGTCAGGTAGAAAATAAAATTGTGTATTAGAAAACAGCCGATTTACTTTCTCTCATAATACATCATCATCATCATTTAACGTCCGCTTTCCATGCTAACATGGGTTGGACGATTTGACTGAGGACTGGTGAACCGGATGGCTGCACCAGGCTCCAATCTGATCTGGCAGAGTTTCTACAGCTGGATGCCCTTCCTAACGCCAACCACTCCGAGAGTGTAGTGAGTGCTTTTACGTGCCACCGGCACGAGGGCCAGTCACACGGTACTGGCAACAGCCACGCTCAAAATGGTGTTTTTTATGTGCCACCTGCACAGGAGCCAGTCCAGTGGCACTGGCAACGACCTCGCTCGAATGATTTTCTAACGTGCCAGTAAGGCGACGCCACAACTGAACAAAATAAGAAAGACAGAGTACAAATATTATTGCCTGCAAAATTATTCCACTGAAGTCAACTTTGCCTTTCATCCTTTCGGGGTTGATAAATGAAGTACCAGTTGCATACTGGGATCGATTTAATCGACTGGCCCTCTCCCCAAAAATTTCAAGCCTTGTGCAAAATTACAGGAATTTATGCCTATGGGTTGATTATTGAGCCCTTGAAAATATGAAAGTAAACCCTTTTGTTACTGTATTTCAGCTAATTTTGAAAATAATGAAAAAATTTAGTAAAATAATTCTGTCAAGCCGGGAGAATCGTTTGCACACCAGGTAAAATGCTTAATGGCATTTTGTAAGTTTTTTTGTTTTTTTTGTTTTACAGGTACAGGTGTGGATGTGTGGCAAGAAGCTTGATTCCCAACCAC
>NC_068984.1:137273173-137277881 GCF_001194135.2 Octopus bimaculoides | reverse complement strand
TGCGTATCCCCCCAACATCACTTGACAACCAATGGTGGTGTGTTTACGTCCTCGTAACTTAGCGGTTCAGAAAAAGAGACCGATAGAATAAGTGCTAGGCTTACAAAGAATAAGTTCTGGGGTCAATTTGCTCGGGTAAAGGCGGTGCTCCAGCATGGCCACACTCAACTGACTGAAACAAGTAAAAGAGTAAAAGAGTAAATAAAAAGTCACATGGACATTTTTTAAAGGAAATTTTACATATGATGCCAAACCATACCAGCACCTATAAAAGCAAGAATACGCATATTCAATGACAAATATATCCGTCAATGGTTGCCAAAAAGAAAAAATAGAAACTGTCACACACATTTGTTTTGTCAAATGTGGAACATGTGATATTTTAACGTTTGTAAAACATTCAAAAGCGTGAAGGAGGCCATTGTGTTCACGAATTTGAAACCAATCTGCCTGAATCAGTCATTGGTTCTGTAATACAAACTTTTTTTTAAAGTTAAAACCTACCATCATTTGTTAAAGTGTTTAATGGTATATAAAATGCACTTCTTTAAAAGAAAATACAAGTGAATCTGGTTGATGGAAACTGTGGAAATCTATCATGTGCGTGCGCATCTGTATCATCATCATCCAAATCAGATTGGAGCCTGGTGTAGCCATCTGGTTTGCCAGTCCTCAGTCAAATCGTCCAACCCATGCTAGCATGGAAAGCAGATGTTAAACGATGATGATGATGATATATATATATATATATAAATATATAAATCATTATTCAACATCCTTTTTCCCCATGTCCATCACCACTGCTTGATTACCATTGTTAGTTTGTTTATGTCCCATTTGCCAGTTTGGCAAAAGAAACTCTACATAAAAGTGTTAGGGTCAATTTGTTCAACTAAAATCTTCAAGGTGGTGCCCCAGCATGGCCGCAGTCCAATGAGTGAAACAAGATATTAAAAACAAAAAAAAAATCCTCTGAGGTCCTGTAAGCGAAGTCAGGCCCCTATTACATGCATTAATGCACCACAAATTTTTTTCCTGGATATGCAATGCTGAACTTGACATGCCCACTTGTCTTTTATGCCATCAAATATGGTAATTTGTTTCAAAGACAAAGTTTAGTCATTGTTTCTAGTTGAGGCACAGGGTTGCACTTTCAGGGGAAGGGGTTTAATCAATACCATTAAATCTAGTACTTGACTGTTACTTTATTTTAACGACCCTGAGAAAAAAAATGAAAAGTTGACCATGCTAGGATTGGAACTAAGAACCAAAACACATACTGCAAGGCTTCTAATTTGATGCTCTATAGATTCTGCCAACCCACCGCCCTGATTAGCAGATTAGCAATCATTGTTCTTTTGCAACATTTTCCATTATTTTCAAAATTATTTGACACATAAGCAATGTATTTCTAGAAAGATATGGGAACAAAATTAATAGTTTAGTTTATGAAGAATTACTGGTTTGTGACCATTTTGCAGTATACAGTAAATGACTTGTGGAGAATCTATTTTAAAACAGTTGGTGTTTGGAAAATTCTCAATAAATATCAATCTAAGAATTCACTATTATTTTTAAAAACATTCCAATTTACCATTGCACCAGCACAGGAGGAGTTGTCGTTTTCAACAAGACTAAAAAGGACTATCTTAAATTAAAATATTAATTAGATTTTAAAGATCTTTTTTAAAAAAATTAATAAATAAATAAAAAGTCACATGGACATTTTTTTAAAAGAAATTTTACATATGATGCTAAACGTTTTTGCCGTTTACAGTTTTTCAAATACACGTGTTATGAGGTAATCCGGAAGAAGTTTAGGTATTTTTTCATTACCAAAATGGCATTTGTAGTGATGTTGACAATTACCGGTTTAGTTTCACAATTAGAATTCTTCAAGCATTCTTCTTGTCTTTCGTAATCTACCAGATTCTTCCTTATACACGATATGAAAACTTCCAAAACGTTCATGTCTCTATTTTTACTTGTTAGATTTTTATATAGTTTTTAATATTTAAGAAAATATTTCTTCAAATATTGTGACTAACAAAAATTCTTTGCAAAAAGTTTGTGTGTGTGTGTGAGTAGTTTGTAACCAAAGAATCCCAGATTTGATTCCAACACACAATACCGTGAGGATTTGTACTGTAACGTTGACTAATGCGTGTGGGTCGAATTAGGCAATCAGCCCTTGATATAAGCGCATGAAGATGTGTGTGTGTGTGTGTGTGTCTGCACAATCGTCTGATGAATACATAGCAGTTTCAATGAAGAAGCTAGTAGGGTTAATATGATACTCTAAAACATTTGAAGGCAGCACCAACAGCAGAACTGCAATCCAATGACTGAAACTAGTGAAAGAATACACAAACATACACACACACACACACAAACGTCTGTGTGTGCATGCGCACACCTCAAATCTCTCGCTTATCTATATAGTTCATCTTCCGTCCAAGCTATACTACACGTACTCACCAATAGGTAGAGTCTGCAAGAACTTTAATTACTCGGGTCAAAGTCTCCATCTTCCAATGCTCACAAATCACCTTGATTCTCACCATTATTCCATACCAATGCTACAAGATCAGGAACCAAAGCTTTCACAATACTCGATTTTTTGCACATCAATTTCATCTCCTTTACTGACCAACTCAAGCACTCCAAATAACCTTGATCTATTTCTCACTTGAAAAGCCAGCCTCTACTAAAGAATCATAGCTGGGGTATTTTGGTTACAAATACCTCTACTAAACAATCACAGCCGGGATATTTTGGTTACAAACTCCTGAACCACATGCTTTGTGTGATTGTGCGTACGCATGCACACACACACACAGCCAGATCCGCCAGATCACAACATCCATCCAAAAACGCCACCAAAATAATATCGAAGTTTAAAAGTAGAGATATTCCCCGGTTATGACTAATCTTAATTAAAGTAACTTAATTTTTTCAAAATAAGACGAACAGTAATGATAATATGCAATTATCTAAGAATTTCGAACTGCTTCAAGTGGTCTCAACTTCAAAAAAGCCTGCGAAGGAAAAGGATTTCAGAAACTCAGGGTTCGCTAAATTCTGAGGCTAAAGTTGCATATAGGCAGGATTGGAAGGTCTTAGCAACCCCACCTAACAGAGCTGAGCGGTAGGGGTTGGTAGTCCTCTGCATAACCCTACTTTCCATCACTGAAGTTAGATCAAACTTAAATTTAATACATTTCCAATAAATTATTTCAATGAATGTTATTTTAATTACGTAGGCATTAACATTTCGTTTTGTCTTTTCAGAAGAGTCTAGATAATATACAATCGTTTTAGTTAACAAGCGACAATTCTCCCAGTTCTTAAAAATCCCGCGTGCTTCAAACAACAAAATGAATATAGGAAGCGAAACGAATATTGCAGTTGTTGTGCAAGTGATTGTTGGATTATCAGGGAACGTAACACGTGTTTTTGTGCAAGTTACCCGCGCGCGATTTGTACCAGTTGGATCTAGATAACATCCATATAAAGTTCGAATTAGTATTAAATTTTATACGCAACAAAAAGTCCCAGATTTGATTCCAACACACACCAAATTGAGGATCTTTGAACTTGTTCAATCAATTCCGTTGTATTCATTCACAATTTTAGAAATAGATAGGCGATTGTACAAAAAGTTTAGCACGATTTACAATTAGCTGTTTGAAATAGGACTTTATCACTTGGTGTCCAGCAACCACGTGCTAAATATTGTTGATACAGATTATGCAATTTGAAAGGGAAAAATTAGGGAGTAGCCGAGTGACCCAAAAGTTTTTTTTTATTCTCTACGTATCAAACACTCATGCACGATTTGCTCGGCAACAGTTGCTGGTGATTACAACAACAGTATAGGATAACAAGTACTAAAACATAGCTTCATGTAAAGTTATCTTAAATATCCGGACATAAATGTTACGAAAGGGTGATTTTGAATGACAGCTATGCAAGTCAAAACGAAAAATCACCTACAAAAGTTATAAACACAGGTAAAGTTTTTAGGTAAATCCGTCCTGTGACAGGACGATAGCATGCAAGGGTTGACACACACAGCCAAGATAAACAAAAGAAATGCAAATGTACATTATTAGTACTTAATAATAATTTCTGAAGCTCACATCTAGTTTCAAATTATTGAATGAATTATGTCAGGAAAATATGCATTTATGGATGTAAATCTAATTTTTATACCTGAGAAAAAAAATTATGTAGGCGGTAGCACGTGGTTGATAGTCGTTACGTAAAGTTATAATCCTAGATATTAGAATAATTTATTATAGAGATCGAGACTAAAATGCGTCAATGCACTATTTTAGGAATATAACGTTTCATACACAACAGAGGTACTACTAAAGCAGCACGGTCCCCGAACGCGCAGTCGCGCTAGCTAGTCGTGAGTAGTCGATCCTAATCCTAACCCTAAACACGTATTCATTTGCACACGCGGGTTAGAGATAGGGTTAGGATTAGGATCGACCACTCACGACTAGCTAGCGCGGACGCGCGACTGTGCGTTCGGGACCGTGCTGTTTTAGTAGTACCCACAACAGAGAGTAGCAGTAAATATACTGGGGCGATCTTGGAGATGAACGTCCCGTTTACATTTACGCCAACTTAAATTTCCTTTCAGTTTCGTAATTGAACGATAGAACAGTATCGTCGTAAGGTATCAGGCTCACTGAGA
>NC_068984.1:137265473-137272322 GCF_001194135.2 Octopus bimaculoides | reverse complement strand
CATGTCCTTTTTATATATATATATATCTGATCACAAAAAGGACTCCGCCAATAAAAGTACTTTGTACTTGTGGTAAATTATACATGAGCATGGTATTGGATCGGCACTGGTAACAACTTTCCTGACACCTATTCATTTTTTCCTTCTCCATCTCCACCCCTATTGGTACGAGGAAGACCAATTTTTCTTTCTACATAAATAATTTCCTTCGTTTGTTTAAAATTTTCATTTCTATAACAGGACCATCGAAACAACATTACAGGGAAAAATCAAAGTATGAACCCAATAGTATTATTAACCGTATTTATAGACAGCAAACCATAGTATATACAGATTAGAACAGGACCCCTAGACTGTGAGGCATCCGGGAAACTTCTCAGTGAGCCTGATACCTTACGACGATACTGTTCTATCGTTCAATTACGAAACTGAAAGGAAATTTAAGTTGGCGTAAATGTAAACGGGACGTTCATCTCCAAGATCGCCCCAGTATATTTACCGGCGCTTATTTTAGCAACTGCCAAAGCATATTCATAACGCAGTAAAGACAAACTACTTGAAAATTTGGATCTGTCAGTCATCTCACCACATTCAAAATGATTTTAAAATAAATGAACCATTGTAACCAAAGTTGAATTACGTCTCTGTTGTATTTCACAGTAAACAATCCTATTTAATTGAAATATCCGCCTATTTCGCTTAGCTGCAAACATCACCAAATGTATAATTGAGGTTAAAAACATTAAATGAAATAAACCATTAAAATTTTTTTAAATCACTATAAAAATTAACACAAATGTTCAAAATACATAATTTAGAGTTTAACTTAAATCGCATCTTCTTTTTTTCTTGCTAATTAAGTCTCAATTTTTCCTAATGAACTAAAAATAGCGTAAATGTTAAATCGCGCGAAAATGCAAGTCAATGTTTGGTTCCTGAGAAATGAGTGCATTATTGCAGGATGTGAGGTTGTGACATACATTCTTTTACATTATTAACACTGAATAGATTTAAATGTCAGACGTTACAACTGCACGACCAAAAAGAATCAATACAATTTCTGAAACATAACTGCTTTAAGAAAAGATTTAAGAAAGTAATATTTAACAGGTTAAACAGTGTGTGTAGATATAGATATACACGCGCGCACACACACATATATATGTATGTATATATTTATATATCTTACCCTGAATTGCTGGCGTCAGTGGCTTTAATACTGTGCATACGTAATTTATTAGCCATGTCCTTTAATTCGGACACAATTTTGGCATCGGGACGATGATAATCAGCAGACATTTTGGCAAAAAGTTACAACAGGAGGTAAATAAAGAACAATAAAGATGAATTAAATTGCAGACAAGATGGTATGAAACTGCTAGCTGAGCAGACAAATGAGAGAAAGTGGTGAGAATGGGTGGAGTAAAAGACGAGAGAAGGCGGTAGAACGACTTGCCGCAACAACACGTGCTCGCTGAACTGAACTATCTCCGTCTGTCTTATTGCGTTCTACGTGCCGCATAGTTCGGTTATTTCCGTCAACTCCGCTTATTGACGTACAGAAAACTCGAGTTCGTAACACTGGAAGTTCGATTTAATTAGTGATTTTTACTAAATTTATGCATGACTTTGATATTCTATCTTCTAATTTCGTATAAAATACTGTATGCTTTACAAGGTCAATTATAACATTTCATGTGCAATGTCTACCCGTAACAGCTTTTAAATAGAACTATTTTTACGGTATGAAGACTAACTGCTCAGTTAGAGAGAAGTTCTAAAGGGGAGATTAACCGAAGAAGCAGAAATGTTGATCAAAAAGGCTCATCTTCGAGGAAGTAATAATAATAATAATAATATGCAGTACGTCTTAGCAGCTTTGTAGACTCCAGGGCCCGTCAGTCTATCGAATCAGCCAATTTACTACTTAATTAATCTTTTGTATTCTTAGTACAAATTTAGTTGGAAGGATTAGTCGATTTGCTTCAAATGTGGGCACAAGGCCTGAAATTTTGGGGAGGTGGGAGTTAATCAATTACTTGACTGGTACTTTATTTAACGACCCCGAGAGAATGAATGACAAAGCTGACTTCGGTGGAATTTGAACTAAGAGTATAACTCGTTATGACTGAATACCTCAAAACAACTACGATGAACAGACTTCATAAAGCAGTCTTACTCGTTGACCCACGATAATACTGTTTGTTATTGTTTAGCACTAAGTCAGGCCTAATCAGAAGACCTATTATCAAAGGCATTCCAATGGCGACTACCGGTTGTTTTTTGTGTGTGTGTGTGTTTTGTATTGTTTTGTTTGTTGTTTTTTAGTAACTAGAACCACACTGTGGAGACGCGGTCATAAGATCGCGGTTTCGATTCCCAGACCGGACGTTGTGAGTGTTTATTGAGCGAAAACACCTAAAAAGCTCCACGAGGCTCCGGCAGAGGATGCTGGCGAACCCTGCTGTACTCTTTCACCACAACTTTCTCTCACTCTTTCTTCCTGTTTCTGTTGTGCCTGTATTTCAAAGGATCAGCCTTGTCACATTCTGTGTCACGCTGAATATCCCCGAGAACTACGTTAAGGGTACACGTGTCTGTGGAGTACTCAGCCACTTGCACGTTAATTTCACGAGCAGGCTGTTCCGTTGATCGGATCAACTGGAACCCTCGACGTCGTAAGCGACGGAGTGCCAACAACAACAACAGAACCACACTATATTTATCTTGCAAATGCTAAAATCTTCGTTAACACCGAGGGTCATTCCTTGTGAATGTACACACAGTGGCTCAGGAACGAAATTTGCTTAGGGGGTGCAAACCTAGGTCCAAACTTTTTTACAAATTTGGTCTTGTTTTTTTTTTCTGTTATTTATTTTTGTGATTTGTTCTTTGAGAAGGAACCTAACTTCAAGGTACTTTTTACACATCACTTTTTTATTCACGGTTTTGTAAACCTGAGTAAAATAAGTAGGGCTGCAAATTTTGGTTCTGCACTCCGCAAAAATTCTAGGGGTGCACTTGTACCACCTGCACCCCCTGTTCCCGGGCCCATGTGTACACAGCAACATAAAGCTCTTCAGGGACAGAAAATATTTCATTTCCCAATAACTACGAACTTTCCTCAAAGTTCAGACAGCTTCTACAAAACAGTATTGCAGCAACATTTGGGACGATGCTGAAACTGAACACTGCTACTGCACAAGCAGACGTGCAAAGCCGCATCCTCTAAAAACATCACCAGACTGAAGTACCGTAATTAGGGGAAGAAAGGTGACGTTTTTATAGGGGCGGCAGTTTTAACCCTGCTGTATAAGTCTGTATAGGTTCCGTGGTGGGAGGGACTCAAGAGCTGCCCCTGGTGACATACACTCTAGCTACGCCACGGGTCATTTGCTATCCATATTACAACCCTCGGCATATACGCCTATTGTCTACTCTCCCTTTCTCTCTTCCTCTATCTACCTATATATCTATTTAATTCTTATTTCTTTACTACCTACAAGGGGCTACACACAGAGGGGACATACAAGGACAGACAAACGGATTAAATCGATTATATCGACTCCAGTGCGTAACTGGTACTTATTTAATCAACCCCGAAAGGATGAAAGGCAAAGTCGACCTCGGCGGAATTTGAACTCAGAACGTTGCGGCAGACGATAGTTGTGAGCAATTGTTCGGCATACTCCAAGCAAAATATTTTCGATGTTTACAACTCTGTTCACTCTCCATGATAGATCGCTGACCACTACGTATTTTTTTTCTTCTCTCCTTGTTTGTTTCTGTGTTCCTTTCTGTTGAAGAGCGTAGGCTCGAAACGTTAAAGACTTTCTCTATTCCCGAGCGTTATACTAATACATCCATTTGTTGTTTACACCACCTGTCTTCGTCTGTTGTATTTTTCATGAATTCTCCCTATACATAGCACACGCTCACGTATTCGCACCAGCTAATCCTGTGTCTACTTATAGAGAAGTGGGTTATACATCATTAGATGTACACCTGACTTTCCTATATTAAACTAAGAATTAAACGGAACGCTGAACTCCAAACTATCAACACAAACAACATTTATTCAAGGGGGAGAATATACACCTTTAATCTTGTTTGTTGAGACGTCTTCGGTGTGTGAGAACATGGTTGTTGGGACGTTGGTATGTAGATGTTAGCGAGCTGTCTAGCGTAAGTTCGAAAGATGGAGAGAGACAGCTAAACACGTCCTTGCTCAATCGCTGGCCAGCAAGAAAAAGAGATCGATCAAAGCGGGAAAGCTTGGTTGTTGAATTCCACGCATGCGTGAGACTACGCATGCGCACGGCGTTACTACATACTCATCACACACGAACTTCTGGACTCTGAACCTTTTTTTTTTATTCTGGACTATTTATTCTGAACTTTGCACTCTCCGGCTGCACCTCTCCTGCCTACGGATTACGCTGTACCCATCGACTAATAATAAATCGCCGCAATACACCACGACGTCTGAAGCCTTTGAACGTTTTACTTGTGTAAAACCTTTATTATTATTATTACTATTATTATATTTTCTTTACTTTCCTTTACTTACTGTCTCTTCGTAATCTGGATGTTCTTACTTTGCTTTCTCTAATCTGCACCTGTTACTTTGTCTCCCTCACCCTCCATTTCTTTTCTCCTCTCCCTTTCTCCCCATTTTCTCTCTATTGTCCCATCTTCCTCTTTTCTTTCTCTGTTTTGGTTTTTTTTTTCTCCCACCTCGCGTATATTTTCTTCTCCTCACGCCTTTATTTTTTTCCCCACACCTTTTGTTATTTTCCTTCCCACGTCTAATTTCCTCGTCACGTTTTTTTTTTCTCTCTCGTACCATCTTATTTTATAAGAAAAGGTCCGGCATTCGCCATGATAGATCGCTGACCACTACATTTTTTTTCTCTCCTTGTTTCTTTCTGTGTTCCTTTCTGCTGAAGAGCGTAGACTCGAAACGTCAAAGACTTTCTCTATTCCCGAGTGTTATACTAATACATTCATTTGTCGTTTACACCACCTGTCTTTGTCTCTTGTTTTTTCGTGAATTCTCCTTATAAATACTCTAGTGCTCAGCTATTGACTCTCTGTAGTGTATATTGGTGACAGTTTGTGGATGTGTGTGTGTGTATTATATATATATATATATATATATATATATATATATATATATACACATATATATATATCACACATACTTCGTTCTTTCCACTTTTCTTTCTTTCGTTCCCCCTCTCACATTTCCTGGCTTTCTCTTCATTCTCACCTTCCCTCCTCTTTCTCTTCGCTCTGTCAGTTTTCTTTTTTTCTCGTCCCTCCATAATTCTTCTATCCTTCTGCCTCTACCTCTCTCCTCTCTCTCCACGTGACCGGTGTTCGGCCAAGCCTGAACTTTCTTTCTTTGTTCGACTACCATCCGTGCAACATCTATATTCCTCACCATGCCTGTCATCCCTTATGTCCCTGCCGTAAGGCTTCACTGCCACACACGCCAGCTTAATTTAATTCATCCTTAGTCGAAAGACACCTGTTGTTATGTCCTTTTATTTGCATTTGTATTTGTGTACCATTTCTCCATTTTTTTCCTGTCCTTGCTTTCGTATGCATTCGCTGCTTTCTTCCAAGGAATCTAGAGCTCTTAGCTTAGTTTTTCCTTGGGGCTGGCCAGATTGGAGCAATCTCGAGTATAACCAGCCGAAATTGCAAAGATAATCTGGAAGTCAACTGAGGAAAGAAAACTTCGTGTTTTTCTTGTCCCATTTTTGTATCATAGATAGATAGATAGATAGATAGATAGATAGATAGATAGATAGATAGATAGATAGATAGTAAGAAAGAAAGAGAGACAGAGAGGCGAGAGAGAGAAATAGTCACATACTGTAGTTGATTTATTTGACTAAACTACCCCGAAGCTAAAATCGTTGCATTGTGTTTCAAATCGATATTTGGCGTATTTATATGTTATTCCAATATTCGTAATTACATTTTACAATGAATGCAATTATGTATTTCAATACATCTAATATTTAATCAATATTAAAAATTATTTCGAAATGGTAATTAGGAATCAATCGAAATATCGATTACAAATATTAATTTGAAATCAATATAATGTAATGTTCTCGTTTATCTTTTCGAACTGACCAAATGTCGCGTTTTTTTTTTTTGAGCGTTCTAAGCATAATTATGTGTCCTTTTGATTTCTGTCCGATGTCCTTTATGTGTGTTCAGGGTTAATTGAAAGGAGCAGATTTCAAAAATATTAATCACTTCCTATATCTCAGAAACCGTCCACCTTGTAGTACTGATGTCGATTGTGAAATCCCGAACAGACTTTGTTTTGCTGGAGCAGCCATTGATCATTCATGGATACGAGTATTCAAGAGACAACATCTTATAAACGATAGGAAAATTGTTACCTACGAAGCCATAGTTGTCCATATTTTTTGTATGGATCTAAAGCATGTAACAAAACTTTTATTATTTATTTATTTATTATTATTATTATTATTATTATTATTATTATTATTATTATTATCATCATCATTGCATTTGCACAGCTTCTAACGCTGGAAATGTACTACGGTGTCAGCTGTTCACTACCAATGAACTAAGGTAACACCTTGTTAGGGACGACCGTGCGAACTCATAAAAGGAGATGTGGTGACGAATGGAAAAACAGAGGACTCCTTTTATTTAAACGTGTCACACGGTCGAACATACAAATATATATCAAAGATGATATAGATGATATGTTATACGACGATAACATAGATGACCAGTAATGAAAGACCACAACCGTATTAGATGAATAACAGAAATATTTATTGTAGCGTTAAAGAT
>NC_068984.1:137256989-137264920 GCF_001194135.2 Octopus bimaculoides | reverse complement strand
GTCGTGTGGTACACGGAACAGTTCTCAAAGAGAAACTGGACCGAGACAAATTATTGGGTATGAGTTGATCTATATATAGCGTTAAGAGGGCTCCAAATGCCTTTAGAATTTTACTCTATCACGTGACCTTATTAGGGGCCGTGATTGGTCAGTTTGCGTTCTGGCGGGAAAGGTTCGAAGAAGTTGACGATTCGAATAATGATCAGTCACGTGATGTCAAGGAATGGGTTCTCTACTACGCTCGCATTTATTTATATTTAAATGAGAAGATTGTATGTAATGGCGATAGTAGTTTGTATCTAATGGCGGGAGGTAGTTTCACTACAACCTCTTATTTTTGGAGCACCTTCCAGAGTATTCGAGCGGTTCCAAGCAGTGCTGTTTTCTCCAAGTGCTCCACCCTTATTGCAGCCCCTATTTGTTCGACGTACTTCTCGAAACTTTTGCTCACTGTTCCCAGGGCTCCGACAATTATTGGTACTCCTACCATTTTCATCGACAATTATTGGTACTCCTACCATTTTCATCGACTACAACTACTTGACTTCCCAAGCTAACCTGTCATAACGTACAAAAGATTAGTTCATCAAGGAACTAAGACACTTTGAAAAAAGAAGATCAGAACATTTTAGAGAAAAATGCGAAAGAAAGACCGTTTCACTGACTTTCATATGTATTACTGACCTTTGGCCATTCAAAACTCTCAGTTGCGGCTATTTATATCAAGTTCACCCTTAATCTTCGAGTAGAACCAGTGAGACACAATGGCAAGGCTTGACCTTTCATTTACAGTCACAATCCATTTATCGGGTTTCCATACAGTTTCCATCAATCAATTCTCACAAGGCATAGTCGACCCGGGGTTATACTAAAATACACTTGCCCAAGATGTCACGTAGTGAAATCGAACCCATGGTCGCGTTGTTGCAAAACGAACTTCTTAGCTGTATTTTGCCTAGAAATTTGAAAACATGGAGTATCCCTCCCTCCCTCCATCCCTTCCTCCACCTATTTTCGAAAGTCCTGCAAAAGAGACCGATAGGATAAGTACTAGGCTTACAAAGAATAAGTCCTGGGGGTCGATTTGATCGACTAAAGGCCGTGCGCCAAAATAGCCGGAGTCAAATAATTGAAACAAATAAAAGAATAAAAGAATATATATATATATATATATATATATATATATATATATATATAACTTCTGCCTTGACACATTCTTACTCAGTTTTCATTTTCTGCAGGCTTCTACCCTATGTATAATATAGCTTGGATTGATATATAGATGTTTCATTCAAGTTATAGAAGGAACAAAAATAAGATCCGTTTCCTAATAAAGCCTCTCTCTCTCTCTCTCTCTCTCTCTCTCTCTCTCTCTCTCTCTCTGTCACTCACTCACTCACTCAACAGGTTTCATAGAGTCGTTTATTAGTTGATAGAAATATTTTAAGACTTATGGCCATTGGCTATATTATTGACAGGATATACAACTATTTCCTTTTCAAGGTAATTAATAGTTGTACTATTTCAACTTTTCCTGTTCCCTACCCTGATTATACCTTGAAACAGAACAGGACACACAATCCTTTCCAGGTAGCAGCCAATTTCATTCAATCTCCTTTTCCTTTCTTTATTTTCACCTCACCTGCATACCTCCACTTGCGTGTATTTTTCCCCCCCTTTATCACCTCTCCTTATCTTGTGTTATTGTTTTTTCTATCTGCCCCACCTAGGACATGAATTTACACAATTTTTTCTTTGCTCTTCGAGTAAATAACACACAGGGGGAAGTCTGTTGACAAAAGAGCTGCTGTTAACTTGATATCACAGAAATACACCTACTTAGACATATATGCTGTCACGTATTTCTCTGTCTGCCAGTCTCCTCCTTTTTTCCTTTATTCCACGAAAAAGAACAAATGATATAGGCCGTGAGAAGATGAAGCATCTTCAGCAGAGAAGAAATGAGAGGAAAATATGTTAGACGGGTATGAATAAGACAGAGGAATACAACAAGAGAGAGAGAGAGAGAGAGAGAGAGAGAGAGAGAATTGTTATAAGAAGGCATCTAGACAGAGTAATGATGCGAAAACAAAAGAAGAAAGAGTCTTTTCTCTTATTCGTGTTGCTTCTTCGTTGCAATAGAGGGTCACCAATTGTAACGGTTATAATATTCGTTGATTACCACTTGTAAGATGTGAAAGAAGAACAGTGATCGAAGTTGTAAAGAAATATTTATTTACCGTTACTTTAATATATGCCATACCACGACGGGTAGTCTAGTGTAATAGTATAACACAGTTCGTAAAGCATGCACGGTAAAGAAAGTTAATTTCAGCCTGTATGCGTGTACACGATCGGATCTATTTCAAAACGGGGGCACCAGTTTTCATTTATGTTTTATGTAGTGTTTTTGGTACCGAAAGACTTTCAAACTTCGTATACTTATCTAT
Source organism: Octopus bimaculoides (assembly GCF_001194135.2). NCBI lineage: Eukaryota > Metazoa > Mollusca > Cephalopoda > Octopoda > Octopodidae > Octopus > Octopus bimaculoides. The sequence goes on along the minus strand of NC_068984.1, from coordinate 137,262,470 downwards.
TTTGTGTTATAGAACAGAAAAAAATTTTTGTATTCGAATTTATTTCATGTAAAAAATTGTCTTATTTCGATAATTTCTACTAATCACTGACGTCTATTCAGTTGAAAACAGTTAGCGCTGTAACGGTGTATATCGTATTAATCCCCTAACCCTAACCCTAACCCTAACTAGACTGTTAACCCTAACCCTAACCCTAACTCTAGAATCCGAACTCTAAAATTGTTACACACATAGATACGCACAGCGTAATTTATTTTATAAACAATATATGCGTATAAATTACGATTAAACCGGATGAAATATGTCACAGGGAATAACATTTTTATGACCGCCCAGCAGTAACTCTATTCAGCTGAATAGACGTCAGTGATTGGTTGAAATTACAGAAATACGACAACTTTAACATGGAATAACTTGCGATGTACGTTTTTTTGTTAAGAAGACTAAGAGTAAAAGATGTTTTATATGACACATTCTACCAGTGTCCCAAGTTTCAAAGTGTCTCGTTAGTGTTTCGTTAAGAAAATACTGGTGTCCCCGTTTTGAAATAGATCCACACGATCTCATAGTATATATAGAAAGAGATGGTAATGTTACAGAGAAAAGAAAGTGAGCTAGTGAAAGTGAGAGTGGTGGGACGAAACAACTGCTTTGTTGGTGAGTTACTATAGTTGTCCCTTTGTGTCTTTTCCTCCAGAGACGGCGTTTTGTTCAGCCGGGTCAGCCAGACTTGGTTCTCACTAATTAATTTTTGCTTACGGAGTTCTTGTTTTTATAACTATCCAAAACTAGTTAGAAAGATAGACATATTGTTGAGAACAATAGATTTCGTTGGTGATACATGTTATCTCAATTCTAGATTTTGGTGGCCTTGAAGAGGTTAGAAGGGTCAAGTGGCAAATACATTGTTCTGCTTAGCGAAGGCATCTGGCAAATGTAACTGTTGTCACTCGCTGAAAAACTATTGTTTTAACGTGAGAAAAGTGTTGTTGAACTGTTAAGTGAAAAACGTGAGAAAAGTGTTGTTGAACTGTTAAGTGAAATTTAGCTATCGAGGATCGAATCCACGCCTTGCCTGCATGAAGCCACTACACTTGTCTTTACATTTTCACTAAAACTTTGTATCATCCATTCATGTAGGTTATAGAAGCAGTTTTGATACAAACTACAGAAACAGTGACATTATTTCCAACAACAGCAAAGAGCCAGCGAAGGTACCTTTACGCCAGAGTTGGGAAAACCTTTTGCTTTCATTCAAACTTGATGGCGTAGCTAATAGGGGAGCCAGGGAAACGACCGCTTCCTACCAGCATATTTTTCAAAATTGAAGCCGTTCCTACAATTGAGAAATTAGTTTAAATTTGTTTAGTATGCGTCACGGCGCCTTTTCTTTTTAATGTGTTCGCTCCCGTTAACATTAGAACCTGGCTACGTCTCTGTCTGCGAGCAAAATTCTGTAAAATTCCTATTCGGAAAAAAAAAAATAAATAACAGTGTGTCTTACGTATTCGGGATCATGAGATAAATTTCACACTGCAAGCTCTGTAAAGTTTTTTATGCCTTATGAGGTGTTGAGTTGAAAGCAAGTTATATGAAATTAATATTTTGATCTTTACGCCTTAAAATATTGATAAAATATGACTTATTTTCAATACCTCGTGAAACTTAAAGAAACTTTTCTTGTAACCGTAAAGGTTGTCTTGTGACAAATCTTAAGTCGGGATACATACTAATTGAAGATAACAGTTACAACTAGAATTTAGAAGTTCGTTTGCCTATTTCTTTTAACTGTTTTGAACCAATGTTATAAGCGAATGAAAGTAATCCTTCTGCAATGGTGCAATGGTTGGTACTAATAAAAGAAAAAGAGTTGCTGGCAATGGTTCTTTGTTTGATGAGAACTGGAGAGACAATAATTATTGTTACATAGAAGTAAATGGAACCTGTCTTTGTAAAGATTTGATTGCAGTTTACAGAAAGTACAATCTTAGGCGACCTTGACTTCACGTCTCTGCTTTTACTGTCGTCAATCAGTAATAATCGTTTGGCGGCCGGTGAAGATTTCTCTCTCTCTCTCTCTCTCTCTCTCTCTCTCTCTCTCTCTCTCTCTCTCTCTCTCTCTCTCTCTCTCTCTTTATTTATCTATCTATCTATCTGCCTGTCTGTCTGAATGTCTTTTTATCTATCTGTCTATCTGGTGGGCGGGGGATGAGGTAAGGATGGTATTCTGGCTTGCCATGAATGAAAACGTGTCGTTGATAGTGGCAATCCATGAGTTAATACTTTGTCGTGTAGGAATTTCTCTCAGATATTTTGGTTTGCAAAACAACACCAATATGCACAACTATAACAGTAAATTCTTCATTGATATGTTTTGCTTTTTTTTCTTCTTCTTCTTTCCTCGTTCCTTTTCTCCCATTTTTTTCTCCCGGCTCTGGATTTGTATTTTATATGTGTCATATACATGCATCTAAATACATTTTAATACTTTAAACATTCTTAATAATGTGATATAGTAAGCAACACACACACACGTGCAAACACATCTTCAGTCGCCAAATACATTCATAAAAAGACCCATTAAAACGACTGTTGGCTGGTGAAGTGAAGTAAACACGAGGATCACCCAAACTTGAAAACTATTACTTGACCAAACACAAAGATTACGAAACACTGAAAGGGACTCTGTGTTTAGACATTGGAGCATTTTAAGAATGAACTTGTCACGTATCTGTTGAGCAACTTGTCACCATTGCTGTGGCTAACACCATAAACTTTTGGATGAACCCGCTAGAAAAAGCAGCCAAATCTCTCCCAAATTACATACAAGTCGTCGTCGACTTACGACCTATCCGACTTACGGCCAATCGACTTTACGATGATTGGTGGTTGGTGGTGGTGGTGGTGGTGTAAGACATGTGCTTCGGTGATCGCTGATATTGCTTGCACGATTGTGCGTCTGGTCCCAGGAAAAAAAGGGTGAAGTTGCAGTCAGAGTATATGCATAGACCCTCGCATTGAGAACAGCGGCATGTTTCTGGATTTCGTGTGTTCATAAATTTTGCTTTATTTACAGTTGCCAAATTTATCTTGGACCCGTGAAGTACACATTATGGATCTATTTTAAAACGGGGGCCACATTTTTCATTAATGTTTTACGTAGTGTTTTTGGTACGGAAAGACTTTCAAACTTCGTATACTTATCTATTTTGTGTTATAGAACAGAAAAATATTTTTGTATTCGAATTTATTTCATGTAAAAAATTGTCTTATTTCGATAATTTCAACCAATCACTGACAAGTATTCAGTTGTTTATATTTACTCCTTTGGCTGATTAAGCGATGTAAAGCGTATTTAATCTCCATACCTTCGTTTTATTTGCTTTTTTCATTTTAAATTTGCTTTAACCCTAACCCTAACCCTAACCCTAGGGTTAGGGTTAGGGTTAATTGTTTCAGAATCGTTTGTTTATGTAGTCGGCACTTAATGTATATCGGCTGAATGGACGTCAGTGATTGGTTGAAATTACAGAAATACGACAACTTTCACACGTTAATGAAAAATGTTGCCCCCGTTTTAAAAAAGATCCCACATTGTGACTGAGGAGAACAATGGGGTTGGAAAGAAAGGAGTGATTCTTCACTAATTGTAGTAGTAGTAGTAGTATAGGATGACAATGGTTATAATGGACCTCTTGTCTTATTCTGAGAGGAATTTGATTAGTCTGACTGTGGAGAAGAGCCAGGGTCTGTGTTGTTTAATAGGTCGTGGATTGTGTTGACATTGAGGAGTGACTGCGGCTGACGATCTTGTTAATGTTTAGTTGTGATAAGGGTCGTAGCAGGGGAACGTGATGGCTCAGTTGTGATAATCAGAGGAAATGAGGATTGTAGATAGGTGGGCTGTGAAGGACTGTTGATGGTGTAGCTTAATCAATCAACTGTGCTAGTATTGAGGAGTGGCCATGACTGTTGTTGTTGCTGTTGTTGTTGTTGTTGTTGTTGTTGTGTGTGTGTGTGTGTGTCACTGTGTCTGTGTTTGTCCCACCACCACCACCACCGCTTCACAAACAGTACTGGTGAGTTTATGTCCCCCGTAACTTAGCGGTTCGGCAAAAGGGATCGATAGAATAAGTACCAGGCTTAAAAAAAAAAGCTAGTACTGGGGTTGATACAATCGTCTAAAAAAAAAAACATTCTTCAAGGTGGTGCCCCAGCATGGCCGCAGTCTAATGACTGAAACAAGTAAAGAAAATAAAAAGTATTCTTTCTTCTTTTAGCTGTTTCAGTCGTTTGACTGCGGCCATGCTGGGGCACCGATTTTAGTCGAAGAAATCAACCCCAGGACTTATTCCTTGTAAGCCTAGTACTTATTCTGTCGGTGTCTGTGGCCGTACCGCTAAGTTACGGAGACGTAAACACACCAACATCGGTTGTCAGGCGATGGTGTGGGGGGAACAAACACAGACACACAAATGCATACATACACACACACACACAAATATACACATTATACGACGGGCTTCTTTCAGTTTCCGTCTACCGAATCCACTCACAAGGCCTTGGTCGGCCCGAGGCTATAGTAGAAAACACTTGCCCAAGGTACCACGCAGTGGGACTGAACCCGGAACCATGTGGTTGGGAAGCAGGCTTCTTAACACACAGCCACGCCTGCGCCTTTACATTTAATTTCGATGATGATGTTTTAGTTCAGTAATACAGTGATCCCTCGCCATATCACGGTTAGTACATCACGGTTCACCTATCATGCACTCAGTACATCGCAGTTCACCTTTCGTGCACTCAGTACATCGCAGTTCACCTATCTCGCACTCAGTACATCGCGGTTCACCTTTCACGCACTCAGTAGATCGCGGTTCACCTTTCGCGCACTCAGTAGATCGCGGTTCACCTATCACGCACTCAGTACAACGCAGTTCACCGATCGCGCACTCAGTACATCGCGGTTCTTCTATCACGCACTCAGTACATCGCGGTTCACCTATCGCACACTCAGTACATCGCAGATTTTTCTGGCTAATATATGTAAATTTATATCGCGGACTTCTCAGTATATCTCGGACTTCTCAGCATATCGCGGGTTTCTGCGGCCGGTAGGTATTTATATTTTTTTAGATTTTAATTTAGATTTAATTATAGGCGCAGGAGTGGCTGTGTGGTAAGTAGCTTGCTTACCAACAACATGGTTCCGGGTTCAGTCCCACTGCGTGGCACCTTGAGCAAGTGTCTTCTACTATAGCCTTGGGCCGACCAAAGCCTTGTGAGTGGATTTGGTAGGCGGAAACTGAAAGAAGCCCGTCGTATATATGTATATATATGTATGTGTGTGTCTGTGTTTGTCCCCCCAACATTGCTTGACAACCGATTCTGGTGTGTTTACGTCCCCGTAACTTAGCTGTTCGGCAAAAGAGACTGATAGAATACGTACTAGGCTTACAAAGAATAAGTCCTGGGGTCGAT
>NC_068984.1:137254319-137255898 GCF_001194135.2 Octopus bimaculoides | reverse complement strand
GGAATTCGAACTCAAAACCTAACGGCGGACGAGATATTAATATTGCCAAAAGCTGTCGAAGTACTGCCGATAATATATATAATCGGCAATGTTATAACGTATATATATATATATATATATATATATATATATATCTTTTTCTCAATATATATAACCTGTACACCACTTCAAACAATCTACATACGCGCGCGCACATACTCACACACACACACACATGGTTCAAAATTGTACGAACAGAAAAGAGAAAACTGACACAAACTGTCACATACATTTCCTTGTCTCTCACTACTACAAATATGCTATCTTTCGGACTTATGAGAATTTACGAGGCAAATACAATGATAAACTTTGATTGGAGAATATTTTTAAAAGTCGGTTAGTACGATTTTTGTATCGTAAGATTCTGTGACGTGATTGACTTCTTGACAGCCTATATAAGTTGGTTTCAGCTTGGGGTTCAATTTTTAACTGGTTCTCATCAAAAAGAAAAAAGAAAAATTTCACAACAGGTTTCGCGCGAACTGTTGTACAGCTTACTACTGGCTACATTCCTCCTGTCTTCAAACTTTTGGGATCGATAAAATAAGTACCAGTCAAATTTCAGGAACGCTTTGAACTGATTATATATTTTCTTAGAATGACGTAAGATATACATCTGCAAATCAATCGTAGAAAAATGCAAAAGAAAAAAAAAAATTTCGTATTGGCCAGTATGGGGCTCGAACCCACGACATTCGCGTTATTAGCACGACGCTCTAACCAACTGAGCTAACCGGCCACGATAAATCCAGCGTTTAAATATTAATATTTAAACTAACATTCATAAAACTTGTGTTACTGTATTTCGTTATAATTTATTTATGAAGCTTATATTAAAATATGTTTTTACATCTTGTTTTATTTCGGTTTAAATAGTTGTATTTCACTGTATTATCTATCATCCGTCAATACTCCTCTTCTTTTCGTTGATGTGTTTAATATAACAGTCGTAATGGCTGTTCCGTTGTTGGATCTGAGAGCTATTTTGATATAAAGATATACACAGTCTTATAATATATCCTACACTGTGAGACAAAGGGAGTCTTTAGGTTAATGTTGACTTTATTAGACGGAAACGAAACTGCAAAGGGTGTAAAACAAAAAAAAATAAGTGTAAGAAACGAATATGAAAACAAATATGGCTAGAAAGCAACAGGGTGGGGGAGAGGCCTTCTGAAAATTCACAAGATCCAATGTTTTTCCATCATAACTTTTAGGAAAACGGGCTTTTTTTTTTTAATAAAATTATATATAAATACCTTTCAAACGGTATAGATTACGATTATAAAGAAATCTGGGTCAAACTGAAGGGTTTGACCCGGTGGGAAATAAAAAAATAAAATATTCTAATAGGTGTAAAACAACTTGCTGAGAACGAATATGAAGAAAACATGCGCGCTCGCGAACGGGGTGGGTGGGGAGAGGCCTCGGAACATTCACATCGTCACACATCACACACTCACAGACACACTCACTCACAGACACACTCACTCACAGACACACACACACTCACAGACACACACACACACACACACACACA
>NC_068984.1:137247104-137253583 GCF_001194135.2 Octopus bimaculoides | reverse complement strand
AATAAAGTTGTAATGAAAAGAAACCACAAATAATAATAATAATAATAATAATAATAATAATAATAATAATAATAATAATAATAACTAGCTGGACCCGTGAAAAATTCACGGAAAACATAAAAAATGTAAGCATCTGTAAACAGTTTACTGGTTTCATGAGAAATGTTTTTATATATTATGACCGTCTGTCTTTATGTTCTGAGTTCAAATTCTGCCGAGGTCGACTTTGCCTTTCGTCCTTTCGGGATCGATAAATTAAGTACCAGTTGTGTATTGAGGTCGATCTAATCAACTGGCCCCTCCCCACAAAAATTTCAGGCCTAGAAAAGTATATTGTGACAGTTACAGAATATGGAAAGTAATCTAAAACGAATGACTATATAATCCAACCAAAATATCTCAGTTACACAAACGTAAACGGAATTACTATTTAACCTTAAAATACATCGAACATATTCAAAGAACCGTCTTGGTTTAGTGGTATTCTTTTATTCTTTTACTTGTTTCTGGTATTCTTTTATTCTTTTACTTGTTTCTGGTATTCTTTTATTCTTTTACTTGTTTCTGGTATTCTTTTATTCTTTTACTTGTTTCTGGTATTCTTTTATTCTTTTACTTGTTTCTGGTATTCTTTTATTCTTTTACTTGTTTCTGGTATTCTTTTATTCTTTTACTTGTTTCTGGTATTCTTTTATTCTTTTACTTGTTTCTGGTATTCTTTTATTCGTTTACTTGTTTCAGTCATTTGACGGTGGCCATGCTGGAGCACCGGCCTTTAATTGAAGAAATTGACCCCTGGACTTATTCACTGTAAGTCTGGTGCTTATTCTATCAGTCGCTTCTGCTGAATAGCTAAATTACAGGGATGCAAACGCACCAACATCGGTTGTCAAGCAATGGTGGTGGGACAAACACAGACACAAACACACACACATACATACATACATACATACATACATACATACATACATGTATATATGACGGGCTTGGCGGTAGTGGTGATGTTGGCTGGTGCGATTTTGTGGTATGCCGAGAGAGATCCACACGGGCCCCTAACTGGTTCTCCGATCTTAAAGGTGTAATGTAGATGTGTAATGATGGAGCGGCTGGTGTGGTGGTGATGCTAGCTGGTGCGGTGGTCTCCTCACAGTGCTTCATGGTAGACAATATTTTGTGTCTATGTCACACCTCGGCCCTCTCGATAATCTTAGAGATGGAGTTAGTCCGGCGCAGATCGCTGTTGATTACAATATCCATATCACGATCTTCTTTCAGTTATAGCATTTCAACAACTCCTGAGTTAACTTCCTTCCAAGACAGAACCTTGGAGTTCTGTCTAGGAAGAGTTGTTTCGCCAATAATAATAACGCGCACACAGATTCAATTCCACTTCTTTATTGTTAGTCAATTGGTTAAATATCTTACCAACGAGCAAATCAATTGTTTGTTTAACGTGTTGGTTAAACAATCGATCGGGTGTTTGTTAGTCAAAGTTCTTTCATCGTTATTCGCCATCGATCGTTTAACCAGCACATTAAACAAACGGTCGATTTGTTAGTCTGCTAAATATTCGATCAATTGACTAACAATAGAAAAGTGGAATTGGACCTGTGAGTGTGTTATTGGCAAAATGACTCTCCTACGATACAAAATTTTAGTTTGACCAAAATTTGTTTCCAACATTTATTCTTATCAAGAATTATGCAAACCAAATTCAAACGTTTTAAGTTGCTTCCCTTGATATCTTTAAGGGAAGCAACTCTTCCAGAGGTTCTTTGTAATTATTTTACCTTTCATCCTCTCGGAGTCGATAAACTAAGTACCAGTTATGTCCTGGGGTCGATCTAATCGACTGGCCCTCTCTCCAAAAAATTTCAGGCCTTGTGCCTAGAGTAGAAAAGAACATGTGTTTTTTTTGTGGGGTCCAGTTGTTGGAAACTTGGTTGTTAGCTTTTTGCTGGATACTGAAAAGTGACTAAGTTAGGAAAGTGTTGTTGTCAGTCAGCATACAGAGTCCATTGACTGTTCTCACCTGAATTAGCAATTTAGTTGACCAATTGATATTTTAAAGTAAAACTTAATTACTGTGTTTGTTGCATAAAATTTTCTATTTTAATATTAAGTTCAGAAGACAGGTCAAGTTTATTTGATGTTATGACAGTAAGGAAAATTACGTGAGTGTTTATATGCATCTGTGTATAGAAGTGTTTCATCACTTTGATGGTGGAAGTACTGAAGAAAATGTGCATAGGCATAGGAGTGGCTGTGTGGTAAGTAGCTTGCTTACCAACCACATGGTTCCGGGTTCAGTCCCACTGCATGGCACCTTGGGCAAGTGTCTTCTACTATAGCCTCGGGCCGACCAAAGCCTTGTGAGTAGATTTGGTAGACGGAAACTGAAAGAAGTCCGTCCTATATATGTATATATACATGTGTGTATGTGTGTGTATATATTTGTGTGTCTGTGTTTGTCCCCCTAACATCGCTTGACAACTGATGCTGGTGTGTTTACGTCCCCGTAACATAGCGCTTCGGCAAAAGAGACCGATAGAATAAGTACTAGGCTTACAAAGAACAAGTCCTGGGGTCGATTTGCTCAACTAAAGGCGGTGCTCCAGCATGGCCGCAGTCAAATGACTGAAGCAAGTAAAAGAGTAAAAGAGTAAAAGAGTATAGAAATAATACAAAAGTAGTAGTAGTCGTTTCTGTTATAGGCACAAGGCTTGAAATTTGGGGAAAGGGGCTAGCCAATTGCATTGACCTCAGTGCTTGACTGGTAAGTATTTTATTGACCCCAGATGAATGAATGACAAAGTTGATCTCAGTGAGATTTGAACTCAGAATGTAAAACCAGAAGAAATGCTGCGAAGCATTTTGTCCCATATGTTGACCATTCTGCGAGCTTGCTACCTTAATAACAACAACAATAATAATAATCCTTTCTACTATAGGCACAAGGCCTGAAATTTTAGGGGCGAAATGCTTAGCGGTACTTCATCTGCCGTTATGAGTTCAAATTCAGAAATTGCATGTTTGTTCCAGCAACTTATCAATTTATTAATAAATAAATAAATAAATATTAACCTCTAACTCTCTATTTTTCTTCTCTTAATTTAATACGGATGATATATATATATATATATTCTCAGTCGTCATGATTGACCGCTAACTCTAAAACTTTTTGGGATTCTCTCTCTGTTTATTTCCTTGTGTTCTTTTCTGTTGAAGAGCATAAGCTCAAAATGTAAAAGACTTTCTCCCCTTCTCAAGCATCAAACCAGAACACGTGTTTGTTGTTTATACACTTGTCTTCGTCTTTTGTTTTTCTGTAAATTTCGACTATAGCTCGAAATACGGATCAGAAAAACAACCGACAACTGATGAAGGGTCGTTCGTTATGTTGCTTGTCTTGTTTTCCATTTGTTTCTTTTGTTGGTCACAAAAAATGTACATATTCCAGGTATTCGTATTTCATATTTTCGTATTTTATGTTGTTTACGTTCTGTGACGTCCTGTGTCCACATATGCATATGTATATATATATACGTATATATGTAAGTCTGTACATATGCGCATGTATATATGTATATATATTTTATTTATATTATTATATGATTGAACGCCACGCATCCATTTCCAAGTAAGTTTTATCTCTCTCTCTCTATCTATCTATCTATCTATCTATCTATCTATCTATCTATCTATCTATCTATCTATCTCTATACACACACACACACACACACACACACGCACACACACACACACATACATATGCATATGTGTCAGCGCTGGATTAACCATTAAGCGAAATAAACACGTTTAGGGCATCAAGAGAAGGAGGGGGTACCACACAAATGGTAAATGGTTTACGGCACAAAAGAAATCACTTTAAACTAACTAAAATAATATTCGGGATGCCTTTATCTACAACTATAACATCTTTACTAAGTATAGACGCAGGATGTGTTACCTAACATTAATTTTGAGGATCTGATCAAAGAACTTGCAATTCAAAAAGGTAGTGGGGGGACTTTTCAAATATAAATAAAGTGGGAGTATACAAAAATAAACATTATTTTCCCTCTTACTGTTTTGTTTCGTTTAGAAAAATAAAAATTTAATTTATGGTTTGTTATTGTTTATATTTTGAATTACATAATCTTTTATGGGAACACCAAAATCTTAATCCGGCCCTGGTATGTGTGTATCGAGAGAGGTAGAGGAAACGAAAACAAAATTAAAAAAGGGATCAGTTCACGACAACCGAAATTATTTGGTTGATGCTCGGATACGAAAGGGTTAAAGAGTTAACATGACCTTTCAAACATTTTCTTAAGAATGAAAAATGGAGAGCGGAAAGTGGAAAGGGAAGAAGAGACAGGGAAAAAAGAGAAAAAGGAAAATATCAAGCTAAACAACCAACGTGTGTTGGTTTATTTTGTAGTCATTGTTTAGAAGTGTGTTCGCATGCAGTGTAAGTGTGTAGATAGGCAGCGATAGATAAAGTTGATAGATTGAGATAGACAGATAGAGAGAGAGAGACAGACAGAGAGAGAGAGAGACAGAGACAGGCAGACAGACAGAGACAGGCAGACAGACAGAAAAAGGGGAGAGCGTAAAGCCCCACGTGCTTATCACGCGGAGTAAAAGGATTCTAAAGCCCACAGCAACTGCTTTTAAAAGTGCAAGGCACTCCGAATTTCATTCTGCGTTTTTTTTTTCCTCTTACAAAACGTAACGGTTTTTCACGAAACTACTGGAAACTGAAATTCATGGCCTCCCTTACTATATATAAAGACTGTGACCCGTTTAAATCCTCTTTTTTCTTCGTGTGTTAAGGACATTTGAAACATCAAACTTTAAAATGTAAATCAAATTCAATGTATATAATTTAGTATCGGATCTTTCTGATTTGGCGGACACCATTTTTTAAATTTAGTTTTACACTAGTGGTGTCTGCCAAATCAGAATGATCCCACAGTAATAAAGTCAGGGATTTTGTCCGGATCCCATGACTTCATTGTAACTTTCTTTTTCCCGTGACTTTATTACCGACCACCATAAATTAATTGTGACTTTATTACCGGTCACCAGAAAGAATGATAGACAGAGAGCGAGAGAGAGAGAGATTAAAGCATTCTAGTTGCAGTTATAGTCGGAGTTTTAGTGAGATTAAAGCATTCTAGTTGCAGTTATAGTCGGAGTTTTAGTGAGATTAAAGCATTCTAGTTGCAGTTATAGTCGGAGTTTCTGTGTGTGTGTGTATGTTTGTATATATATATACACACACACACATATATATACATATATTATACATACCTGGCATACAGTATCTTTACCAATGTTGTAATACTTAATTCATTAAAATTATTAAAACATTAAATTAGTTAGCCTCATTTTGGATATTTTCTGTGTCTTAATTCATAATAATACAACTTTTATCGTAACTTTTTATCTTTGATAAAAACCAGTACTATACGTTTTTTTTCTTTCTTTTTCTTTTTCTCATAACTGTATACCTACTTTTGCACGCCCCTGTTTGTGTGTGTGTGTGTGTGTGTGTGTGTGTGTGTGTGTGTGTGTGTGTATATATATATACACTGTCTCCTCGACTTACAATCACAAAAAAAAAACAAATACAAAAATAAATAAATAAATCGATTTATGAACGCTGGGAAGCTGCGCGTACGTTAACTATGTCAGCGTCTGTCAATTTGTCCCCTCCCCTCAGACCCAGGCACCCGACTGCCTACCACTGTCCCTCTCTCAGTCGCTTTCAAGCATCAGTTGCACGAATGGAAATGGTGTTGAAAAATATAAATCCGACATACGACCAGATCGACTTACGACCTGTCAGTCGGAATGGATCTCGATGGTAAGTCGAGAAGAGGAGAAGGCCCTGTATGTATGTATGTATGTATGTGTGTGTGTGTGTGAGTGTGCGTGAATGTACAACGATGAAATGAGTGCTCAACACAAATAAAGAATATATATATGTGTATGTATGTATGTAAGTATATGTATATATAGGCAAAGGCGTAGTTGTGTGGTAAGTAGCTTGCTAACCAACCACAGGGTTCCGGGTTCAGTTCCACTGCGTCACACCTTGAGCAAGTTTCTTCCACTGTAGCTTCGGGCCAACCAAAGCCCTGAGAGTGGATTTGGTAGACGGAAAAACCGAAAAAAATCCCGTCGTATATATATATATATATAATGTTTATTTTTGTATACTTTCACTTTGTATTCGATAATCTTTCTCGTTCTTTTTTTTTTTTTGATCAGATCCTCAAAATCGAACTTGCGTAACGCATCTGCTTCTATTCTTGGTAGAGATAAGGCATCCAACCTGCCTTGTTGCATAATTGTTCTGATGGGATTTTTAATATAAATTCAACCGACAAAATGAACGCTCAGCTGAGCTATTTGTGATCACACACACATATATATATATATATGACGGGCTTCTTCCAGTTTCCGTC
>NC_068984.1:137243087-137246617 GCF_001194135.2 Octopus bimaculoides | reverse complement strand
CTGTAATTTCAACCAATCACTGACGTCCATTCAGCCGATATACATTAAGTGCCGACTACATAAACAAACGATTCTGAAACAATTAACCCTAACCCTATGGTTAGGGTTAGGGTTAGGGTTAAAGCAAATTTAAAATGAAAAAAGCAAATAAAACGAAGGTATGGAGATTAAATACGCTTTACATCGCTTAATCAGCCAAAGGGAGTAGATGTAAACAACTGAATACTTGTCAGTGATTGGTTGAAATTATCGAAATAAGACAATTTTTTACATGAAATAAATTCGAATACAAAAATATTTTTCTGTTCTATAACACAAAATAGATAAGTATACGAAGTTTGAAAGTCTTTCGGTACCAAAAACACTACGTAAAACATTAATGAAAAATGTGGCCCCCGTTTTAAAAAAGATCCGAAAGTTTTGTGGTAATTTTCTTTTGTGTAAATAAATGTTTATGTTAATTAAATGCAGATAAATGTTTATGTTAATTAAATGTAAATAAATGTTTGTGTTAATCAAAAAATTATGTTAATTAAAAAATTTGCCAGCAAAATCTTATAAAATGACAATGTTCTAAAAAATGTACATGTTTATATGAAATCACGTGCTCATCTGATACTTGCTTTATTGACCCTGAAAAAAATGAAAGGCAAAGTCGATCACGGCGGAATTTGAACTCAGAACGTAGTGACGGGCGAAATACCGTTAAGCATTTTGTCCGCTGTGCAAACGAGTCTGCGCACTTGCCGCCTTAATTTTGTTTCATATTATCTTAGTGTTGCAATAATGTAATTAAAAAAACAAATTCCCACTGATAACGGCTAAAGAGTTAGAAATGAATCTGGTATCCGACAGGGGGAGCACTGGACAGATCTGATGTTTTTTACACCTTTTTACCATAAGAGAGAATTTTCTCTCTACGTAACTGGAATGAGTTTGTCTTTAGAAGTTGAAAAGTTTGCTTATGACGAAACACTGCTTGGTGTTGATATTGCTGTAAAATGTTTTGTTTGCTTGTTTTTTTCTTCTTTCTTGTCCTAATCTTCTTTAAAAAAAAAAGAAACGCTCATAGTATGGTGTCATCGAAGTTACACTATGCCTGAGAAATTGGCAGAATGCTCATCGTAGGGAATGCTTTTAAACAAGAGGCCTACTCGACCAAAGCCGACTTAAAGCTAGACAACAATAACTAGCTAGTAAGAGTTACTGCTAACGTTCATTAAATGAAATACAGAAGGTTAATTAAGAGAGGCAATTAAGGAAAGAACGTTCAGTAATTTCACTCGAGGGGGAAATGATGTCATTAAGCCAGCTCCACGCAGGAGCACATCAGTAAACGTAAAGAAAATTAATTAGTTAACAGTCTTTCTGAAGTAGAGTAATTTTCGCCGGTCATAGACTTTTGTACAAGGGGGACAAGACCGTCTTATTAGCATTATAGGCCCCCGGGCAAATTAATGTACTGGATCCCATAGCTATATATTTATCGACAGCAAGCTACAGCATACGCAGGTCAGAATTGGGCCCCTAGAACTTCGAGAAATCCCTGGCCTGGCAGTGCTACCGAGCGGGGGTAGGGTATTACTGGTTCGCCATAAACTCTACAGGCATAGAGGTGCCGTCAGCCGAGCCTGTCCGAGAGGCGCGCAGGGCGACGAAACTGTTTTGCATGCACTCGTTCAGCATGCAGTCGGTTCTAATGAACAATAGAAGCGTACGAATCAAATGCAGTATGTCGGATGCCACCAGTTTCCATGATGTGATTGGCAAAACGTACTCAGATAACATTTAAATCATTCTCCAAACACTCATCTCCGTTGTTCACTCAATCCATTCCTTTCTGAATGGTATGATATGCTAAAACTTTGGATAAAACCGTACCCTGTATTCGAGACTTGTAAAGAATGGCTCAAGATTAGAATTTAAACCAACCAAATAAATCAAAATAATTTGTCAGACAAGTTATTAGAGATCCGAAAGCTTGAGTTTTGCAAGTTTAATCTTGTTTTAATAGAAATCACATGATTTTCTTTCAAATCTTCATCTTCCGAAATTTCAGTTTTTACAGTGTTGATAGCAAGAGAGATCGGTGCGAGAAAAGCAACTATTATTATAAGATGCACGTTTGAGTACCAGAAGGTTTGGAGTGTAATAGCCTGAATGTTAAGATTTGCTATTGCCAATGTCTTCTACTATAGCCTCGGACCGACCAAAGCCTTGTGAGTGGATTTGGTAGACGGAAACTGAAAGAAGCCCGTCGTATAATATGTATATATATATATATATATGTATGTGTGTGTATATGTTTGTGTGTCTGTGTTTGTCCCCACCCCCAACATCGCTTAACAACCGATGCTGGTGTGTTTACGTCCCGATAGAATAAGTACCAGGCTTCCAAAGAATAAGTCCTGGGATCGATTTGCTCGACTAAAAGGCGGTGCTCCAGCATGACCGCAGTCAAATGACTGAAACAAGTAAACGAGAAAAGAGAGAAAGAGTAGCTTGTTCATAATCTTGACAGCTTTGAATGAGACGAAAGTTATCATTCGACTGAGAATTGATAAGTCTAATTTATTGGTGACACTGAGACAATTGCTGTAGCGACTCAAGCACGAAGTTCAATTTCGTAGAATTTTAAACCACGAAGTTTTTTGACTTCACGTATTAGATATAAAAAAAAAAAATAGACAAAACGTAGTTTTGTATAAATTAATCCTTCAGCCTTCACCCTTCAAATTACTCAATCAAATGAAATGCTTATTTATTCACATTGTTTTGAATTAATCAGGCGTTCGATGAGTAACTGTTTATTTTTGGAATGATCTTGTACGGTAGTAGTTGTGAAATGCTGGGTCCGGCCAGTTTGAACATAAAACATATTTGAGCCCCTTAAATGCTGAATAGTTAATGATGTCTCGCAGTCGAAATGAAAGGCTCGAAAACTGTGAATTGTCATGAACTGACATTTGATTTCCGATTTGAGTTCTCGGAGCAGATTCTAATTGTTTGCTAAATTGTTGTGAAAAGAATACGAGAAGCAAATATATTTTGTTAGTTGACATTTATAGCCAGATAACCATCAACCGAGCTTTATTCATAAACTAGTGATTGTTTGAAAACAAAACAGAATAATAATATAAACAAAATCGGATAACAACAACAAGGCCTGAAATTTATTTGGGAGAAGAGGACAATCAATTACATCGACTCCAGTGCGTAACTGGTACTTATTTTATCGGCCCCGAAAGGATGAAAGGCAAAGTCGACTCTGGCAGAATTTGAACGCAGAATGTAAAGACAGACAAGATGCTGCAAAGCACTTTGTCCGGCGTGCTAACGACTCTGCCAGTTCGCCGCCTTAATAATGATTATAATGTGAAGGCGTATGGTTCAGTGGTTAGAATGTCGGGCTCACAATCATGAAGTAGCGAGTTCGATTCCTGTTGTGGGGTAGCGGTCGGTCCCATTGTTCCCCTATTAGCGACACCACTGGTCCCACATGAGAAGTTAAGCCAATATGACATACCTTA
>NC_068984.1:137241484-137242519 GCF_001194135.2 Octopus bimaculoides | reverse complement strand
TATTTCAGAATCGTTTGTTTATGTAATCGGCACTTAATGTATATCGGCTGAATGGACGTCAGTGATTGGTTGAAATTACAGAAATACGACAACTTTAACATGGAATAACTTAGGGATTTCTTTTTTTTTTTTTAAAGAAGACTAAGAGAAAAAGATGTTTTATATGACACATTCTACCAGTGTTCCAAGTTTCAAAGTGTTTCGTTAATGAAAAATGTGGCCCCCGTTTTAAAAAAGATCCCCCCCAAAAAAGAGAGAGAGAGAGAGAGAGAGAGAGAGAGAGAGAGAGAAGGAAAAGACTAGTCCGAAATGTCACAATAGAAAATGTAATCCCGTTGAGAAGGTTATGAATAAAACACTTTGATCAGTGGTCTGTTTGGTCAAACTTGACTCGAAGTTAAGCAACAATAGCATATAGGTTCCCAGGCACTTACTGCCAAATCTACTTAACTGGAAGATTTATTCAAGATATCGGTGTATGTATGTATGTATGTATGTATGTATGTATGTATGTATGTATGAATATATCTATGTATGTATGTATGTATGTATGTACGTACGCATGCACGCACACGCGCGCGCGCACATATATACAGGGTGTTCAAAAAGTCTCTCCGCGGTGAATTTTTTCATCTTGCGCATCACCATGGCGCTACTTCAAGAGTTTTCGGTGAACGGATTATTTCGTAGTGACTTTGGCCACCAAGGTCACCTGATTTAACACCGTCAGACATTTTGTTTTTCTGAAGAGCAAGTAAAGGATCAGTGTACAAGAATCACCCGAAAGACTGTTAAATAGTTACTGCGGAGAGATTTTTTGAACACCCTGTACATTATCAATGAATCAAAAATCCACAACTTTCTCTCACTCTTTCTACCTGTTTCTGTTGTACCTGTATTTCAAAGGGGCCAGCTGTGTCACAGTCTGTGTCACGCCGAATCTCCCCGAGAACTACGTTAAGGGTACACTTGTCTGTGGAGTGCTCAGCCACTTGCACGTAACCGACGGAGTGCCACGATATATATATATATATA
>NC_068984.1:137239110-137241233 GCF_001194135.2 Octopus bimaculoides | reverse complement strand
AATAATAATAATATTACTCTTTACTCTTTTACTTGTTTCAGTGATTTGACTGCGGCCATGCTGGAGCACCGCCTTTAGTCGAGCAAATCGACCCCAGGACTAATTCTTTGTAAGCCTAGTACTTATTCTATCGGTCACTTTTTGCCGAACCGCTAAGTTACGGGGACGTAAACACACCAGCATCGGGTGTCAAGCGATGTTGGGTGGATAAACACAGACACATATATATACATATATACGACAGGCTTCTTTCAGTTTCCGTCTACCAAATCCACTCACAAGGCTTTGGTCGGCCCGAGGCTATAGTAGAAGACACTTGCCCAAGGTGCCACGCAGTGGGACTAAACGCGGAACCATGTGGTTGGTAAACAAGCAAGCTACTAAACCACAAAACCACTCCTAATAACAATAACAACAACAACAACAACATTAAAACCACGAAAGAAAAATGTGAATAAGCAACACGACGATCAACATCTAATCTCCACCAAAAATAACCCAAAACAATGTGTCCCCCCCCCCCTCGACACACCTCACATCCAAACACAGAGATACAAAACAAAAACAACAATAGACTTTTGTGAATACTTAATTCGCAAACTGCTGCTGTTGTTTTTTTTTTTGTATTTGTGGCTGTTGTCACTATTGCTATCGGTTAATGGTCATTGTACCTGGTCTCGTAGTAATTAAGATAAGTTATGCATTGCACATGGTTAGTACTGGGCTGGGAAGTTAAAAGCGATAGGAAAGGAATATTATGGACGTTGAATGCGCCAGTAGACTTTATAATGGAGACTTTTACGCTGTGAGTGCTTTTGACTTACAGAACATCGTGTTTAGGTGAGTCTTGATTATTTAAAAATCAAAAAACAGTTTTATATTTATGTTTTCGTCAATATGATTTTTTTGTTTGTTCTTGAATATTTTCTCATACGAGTGAAAAAATTTTCTACCTACCTACCTAAACACGTACATACATATATACAGACATATATACATACATACATATATACAGACATATATACATACATACATATCTGTCTGTCTGTTTGACGGTGTGTCTGTCTATCTATCTATCTATCTATCTATCTATCTATCTACTATCTCTCTCTCTCTCTCTATCTATCTATTTAATATCTATCTATTTAACGTCTATCCATCTATCTATCTATCTACCTGTCTGTCTGTCTGTCTGTCTGTCTGTCTGTCTGTCTGTCTATCTATCTATCTATCTATCTATCTATCTATCTATCTATTTATCTATCTATCTATCTAGCTATCTATCTGTCTGTCTTTCTATCTGACTGTCTTTCTGTCTGTTTGACGATCTGTCTGTCTGTCTGTCTGTTTGTCTGTCTATCTATCTATCTATCTATCAACGTATGTCATGCTCATGTAATGTCCCCACCACGAAAGAGTGATTATATATGTATGTATGTACGTGTGCATTTATTACTCCTTAGTCGCGTGGCTTAGTGGCTAGGGTGTCAGCATCATGATCGTAAGATTGTGGTTTCGATTCCTGGACCGAGCGACGCGTTGTGTTCTTGAGCAAAACACTTCATTTCACGTTGCTTCAGTCCACTCAGCTGCCAAAAATGAGTAACGCTGCGATGGACTGGAGTCCCGTCCAGCTGGGGAACACATACGCCATTGAAACCGGGCCCATGAGCCTGGCTAGGCTTTAAAAGGGCGCATTTATTGTTTTATTTATTTCCAGAACACACACACATTCTATCAATTTTTCATCATAAATATTTTTAATCTGTGGGAGGCGGGTGTTTTAAGGTCCACCATCTCCCTCTGGCACCCGCCATCTCCCATGAACAGGTTCTTTCTACAACGGGGCCAGATTAAGGCCAACTAATACCCTAAGCTCAATCTCACAATGGTGTCCCCTAATCCCTTCTCAATAGAATGACACATTAATATCTAATAATCAGCGAATATGGAAAAACAAGAAGGAAAAAAAAAGCTTGGTCAAGTGTCGTCTGCTAAGCCCAGAGCCGATCAATGTCTTATAAGTGCATTTGTTAGACAGAAATTGTATGAGAACCCGCCACACACACACACACACACACACACACACACACACACACACACACACACACACACACACACAC
>NC_068984.1:137237232-137238034 GCF_001194135.2 Octopus bimaculoides | reverse complement strand
AACTTCTGGAAAGTTTTACAGATTTTTACAGTTCCGGTGATGGATTGGATCTGTAGTCTTCGAATTAGCTTCTGGTTTTGAGAAGCCTAATTTCTCAAGATTGGTATTTAGGCAGTGAGTTACATATCCTAGGGCCCCAGTATGTATGTATGTATGTATGTATGTATGTATGTATGTATGTATGTATGTATGTATGTATGTGTGTGTGTGTATGTATGTGCGTGCGCGTGTGTGTATGTATGTATGTATGTATGTATGTATGTATATATGTGTTTATGTGTATGTTTGTGTGCATGTATGTAAATATGTGTCTGTACGTGTAGCATCAAACAGAACCGTATCCATAGCCACAGGCTCTGGTTTAGTCATCATGATAAACAGCTAAACCATCAAGCACAAGTTAAAAGACAACGTGAGTGTGTGTGACAGGGAGAGAGAGAGAGAGAGAGAGAGAGAGAGAGAGAGAGAGAGAGAGAGAGAGAGAGAGAGAAAGAGGTGGGGGTGGGGAGTGAGAGAATTACGAATTAATCTGCTGCGTCATCGTCATCAAAAGCACTTGTAGCATCGACGATATATGGAAATGTCTGAATAATACCTACTCCTTTGTATAAGCTGAGTCACAAATACAAACGGGTACCATTTTATGTTTCCTTACACTCATGCATATATTCACAGATAGAATAAGTGTATATGTATAAGTATTTATGTGTACGTCTATCTATCTATCTATCTATCTATCTATCTATCTATCTATCTATCTATCTATCTATCTATCTGTATATATATATATATATATATATAT
>NC_068984.1:137205432-137236586 GCF_001194135.2 Octopus bimaculoides | reverse complement strand
TCTCTCACTCTCTCTCTTCTCCTCCTTCTTCTTATTCTGCAGTTGAAAACTGTTTCTTTCGGTCTTTTTCGCTGAATTGCTAAGTTACTGGAATGCAAGCGATGAAGAGGGACAAAGTCGCGCGCACACACAAACACACGACGGGCTTCTTTCAGTTTCTGTCTACCAGATCCACTCACAAGGCTTTGGTCGATCCGAGGTTATAACAGAAGATACTTGCCCAAGGTGCTACGTAGTGGATCTGAACCCGAAACCATGTGGTTGGGTAGCAAAGTTCTTGCCACACAACCACGCCTTCACCTATTCTTTTCTTATTTCTCTCTCTCTCTCTCTCTTTTTTTTTTTTCTTCCCGTCAATAATTTAAAGAGACTGATAAATTCATCGTTGAATGTCTGTGACTTCTTGTTTAACTTTAGAAACTGGTTGTCACATATGAACGTATTTCTTCTGTTCCTTGTTATCTGCACGAAACTGAGCTCGTCTGTCACTCAGGTGAAAATTACAGGTATCGTTTTTAGGACAGGTAAAGAGACGGAAAGGAAGGATTAAAGAAGAACGCAAAAGGAATGAAAAGAGGTATGGAAGGGAAATAAAAGTTATCATTCCGACTGATGAATCATAGTTTCATATTTAACAATTGTCTATGTCAGCCAAGGTCACTGTGACTTAGCAGAACACAATCGGCTCATAACTTTATCTTTAAAACAAACAAACGAAAAAGACAAAACAACCCCACTACAACAAACAAAAACAAAAAACAAATGATAGGTTCCTTAGTCAATCTATTTTTACACCCTGTCCATTAATACACATTGACAAATGATTATGATATTTCCTTGTGATAAGAAATTGTGTAACTGTGTTATTAAATCAATTGCATTTTACTATTTGTTCGGGGACCACTGTATAATTGGTAAGTGTTTCATTATGTGAAATCTTCTGTTACAATCTAGCTTGGAGAGCGTACTAAACTGTTCTAGAGACGTTGCATAAAAACTTCTGTGATAGCTTGAATAGATCAACAACGACTCTAGATTTAACCCTCTGTTAAATGTGATGCTTATTTATTGACATCGTTTCGAGATTTTAGCGATGTAATTGCTTATTTTTAGAATGACATTGTTGGGTAAGTGTGAGAGGCATTATCTGGCCTGCTTGACTATAAAACAGGTAGTATATTTGGGTCTGATATGGCCGGTTTAAATGATTAAGGGCTAAAGGTTGCTACATAGATTGCGGAGTAAAGGTTTTAACTGACATTTTCAAGCCTCGTAAAGACTAGTTAAGATAATGAAACATGGGGTATGAGACATTTTGGCGTATGCGCCTCCTATTTAGTGTCATTGATTTTATACTAACTTATTTGACATCAGACGTTTTAATGTTTTTCTTGTTCTGTCTACTTGTCTGTCTGTCTATCTGTCTGTCTGTCTGTCTGTCTCTCTCTCTCTCTCTCTCTCTCTCTCTCTCTCTATGTGTCTGAGTAGATTTCTTTTTGTGTGTGTGAGGAGATGAAAAATGTTTATGTCAATCGTATTCAGTTGATAAAATGTAATCTCTCCCTCTCTTTCCCTCCCTACCTCTTTCTCTCTCTCTCTCTCTTTCTATCTGGATGTGTATATATTTACATGCACGCACGTGTTTTGCACTCAGCACCAACACGCATTCAATCTCCAATCAGTCGTGCTAAATCGTCAGCTTCTAAACGGCCACCCCCGATCACTTCATTCCGCGAAATATGCAAGTTTTCTTATAGTCAACTAATGAAGATTTTCTACCTAATTCGAAACTGTTTATTGTTATTCTTTTAATCATGATTGTTATCTTGAGGTATGGGGGAAGAACAGCAGAATTCACCTACTTCGTGGGTCCTCTTATAGCGTTGATCCTTTGCAGCCGGGCTAGAAACAGCAACAGAATCTTCCCCATATCACACACTAACATTAAAAATCATGGTGGATAGTTTTCCAGGTTACACAGTATCTTAGTTACACAGTATCTAAACGAAAGATCGTCATGGCTGGAAATGCTTTTCATCATCAGAGCTGATCAACAGCCATCATTACTATAAATACCACCATTTTACCTTTGTAAAACAACAACAGCCATCTTCACTATAAACCTCTAGCCAGAACCTAACGATAAATTCCCTCAACTCGCGCAACCACCATGTCCGTCTCGAGCAACAGCCCCAAAGCAAAAGAGACCTTTGCTAGTCATCCTTCTGTTCACATGCCCTCCCTTGCTCCCCTCCTTTTGGCAAGGCCCCTCTGTTGTTCGCATGTCATCACTGACCCTTTACGTCCGGCTCACCTCAGCCCCACATATCTGAAATTGTGTTATTCGCTTATTCTCTTAATATATGCATTATAGATATACTTCAAGCTCTTCTAGGTTATAAATCTTTGAAGTCTGTCTCGAACATTTACAAGATCATTAGAGCAAAGCTTAAACAAGTTTCCGAGCCATATCAGAGACTGAGAATACGACACTGCTCCTGGAAGGGATGCTAGTCCATCGCAAGATTGACCCTAAGCTGTTGCTGTTATTAGTTTTCAGCTAAGTTGCTTGGAGCAATGAGAAATGAAGTGCCTTGATCAAGGACATAAAGGTAATTGAAATCCATCACCTTGCGATCATGAACCCAACACCCTAATCTCTAAGCCACACATTCCCAGTCATACAAAGCAATGCTGAAAAGTTCCTGGCTCTAATGGTACCGCGAAAAGCCTGGTTGGAGGCCCAACCTCCCGAGTTCTTTTTTACAGGGCTTAGAAAAACTGATGAACCGCTGCAATAAGTTGTGTGAATCTGAGAGGGGAACAGGTTGAATAAAATCATAATTAACTGACCCACCTGTATTTTCTTTTACCCGAATCCAGGAACCCAGCATTCACTCGTAGATACATTTACTTTTTACCACCAATGTCAGGGAACATCTCTATCACTGCTTGTCAATTTCAACGTTCCTCTAGCGACTTCTTTGTTTTCCTTTCCCTTTAAATTGACTCTAACTCACATCCTTCCCCATATTTTAAAAATAAAGCCTACTGTACCATTAGAGTTTTCCTTTCCCTTTAAAGTGACTCTAACTCACATCCTTCCCCATATTTTTAAAATAAAGCCTACCGTACCATTAGAGTTGTATAAGTTATGAGATAAAGAACAAAAAGAAGACATTAAGGCAAGATTTAATCTGCCTGGCAGTCATTGTTTTATCTTGTCCACACACACCTTTATTTACTACTTATGCTTCCGGTACAATTGTAAACACTACATCTCTCTCACTCTTCTATATATTAACGACCTACTTCTGTTGCTTTCAACAATACACATTACCAAGTAGATAATTCCTCCCTTTAGAACTCCTTCATCTATTGTATATCAAACCTCAGATATACGTAACCAAGACGCCTGTAAAACCGCAGGCATACTTCTTCCATTTTGTTCCTTTCAACAGTGGATAACCAGTTATGCATTTGTAAGAAGACAATATATCTGTTTACCATGTATAGTTTTGTAAAACACAAAATTAAAAATCACAAATATTGTCTCACAGTTTCTGATATTTTATGTTGATCTTGAAGGTGGCGAGCTGGCAGAAACGTCGGCACGCCGTGTAAAATGCTTAGCGGTATTTCGTCTGCCGCTACGTTCTGAGTTCAAATTTTTCTGTTTTTGAGTGCTATCACATGCGGTATTTATTTATCTTTCGCAGTTCATTCATTGACTTCCCTTTTAGTTTGCTCCACTTTATTGACTGCCATTTTATGTTCAGAGATCGAAAGATGGCCATCGCTGTTGTTTTTAAAAATTATATTTAAAACAGTTCTTGTATGTGGAAATTTCTTGCAGATTTGTTATTGTGTGATTAATATTTTCTCTTTGTTCTTTTTAGATTGGATTATTACCTTCGCAATTGTTAATGATTTCCTTATCACACGAAGACTAATTTCTTTCTACGACAGCTGGTACTGCTTTCATCGTAAACGCCATAACTTCAGCAAGCATTTCTTTTCCTTTTTGTTTTTTTTATTTTTGACTTAACTAACCATAAAGAAAAGAGATTATGAGTGAGAATTGGTTCAACGAAACGCAGTATGAAATACATTCAAAGGAATCGGAGTCTCGTATAGTTCTGATATATATGTTTTCTTCACCATGGAGGAGTGAAATGTCAAATCCATCCATGTAGGATTTGAACAAAAATGTTCCTGAAAACTTGATACAATAGAAGTTCGATCGATCTAACAATCAATACCTTCTATAACCATTACTATAATACAAATAACTGCGACAATACATTGAACTAGTGGCTTTATATTTAATACTGGAACTGAGACGATCATTGCCGACCTACAGAAAAGGCCAATCTAATATTTTACAAGAATCCTAAGAAAGCTTTTTGAGATTTGAGGAGACCTGTTGTCACCAACCCTCAAAACATCAACCTTGCTGACTAACATAGCATGTAATAATAATAATAATAATAATAATAATAATAATAATAATAATAATAATAATAAAGATGTGGTCGTCAAAAGATGAAGATGCTCCACAGGATAGTTTGAATACAGTAATGGTTTTGGCGCAGAAGTTAAAATTGAGCAAACCTGAAACAAGTGTATGTATGTACAATAGCTTTTGCTGCGGCGACATGAAAAAAACGAGTAGTCCGCGTGATGACAAAAACAGCTCGCAGAGCAGTAAACAATCCGTTTGGCGCTTCAATAGAGGTAAAACTACGTCAGAAACGTTTGTACAATCTAATGGAATTGGCGATCATTCTCATAGGGATACGGAAGGGGTTAATGGAGGACTGAGTCCAATACTGAAAACCAGAAGCCAAATAAATCAACAGCGAAACCCGTTAAAATCTCAAACAGCGATTGATATTGGTTCTGATATCGACGAGACGACAAGTTCAAACGATAGTGATTTTTCAGATATTTATACAAGTGATGATTGCTGTAAGGAACCACCACCACACGTTGATCAGTGTCCTGGTTATAATTCTAGCAACGTGGACAATGCATTTGTAAATAAAAGCCACGTGGTTTATACGAAGGAACCTGTCGATACTGCGGTAGAAAAAGACGCGAATGAGAATATCGATACGCACCGGAAGGAAGACACTAAGATCTCTGTAGCAAAAGATAAGCAGACGTGTGCAAGAAGAGATATCTCAAGGGAACAAATCTCTTCCGATAATTCCCAAGTGTTTACTGTTCAAACAAACCCAAAACCCGTCAATCTCATTGAAAAAAACAATGAAGACTCCTTTACAAACAAGCAAACAACTAGAGCTTTCTCAGCTTCGAAGGAAAGCACGTCATTTTTGCAGCCATGTTCTTCTAAGCAAAAAATTCAGATTGATCGGCGTGATTTAGAATCAAAAGACACAAAAGAGTCCTCTGGAATTAAAGACGATAATTCAAATTCCAGGGTTCATCGATTAACTGTTGATAAGAACCAACTTAACTCCAAAGAAATTAACTCGTCTTTTGAAGATGAGTCTCCTTCATTAGACAAAACAGAAACCGATAAACAAATGTTATCCATCAATAAATGCAACGATTTTATAAGGAACAATTACTTTTCTGAAGCCAGTGGAACTTTACCAAAAGACAGTGAGATTAATAACTCCGAAAGAAAACGTTCTGAAAACAACTCACATGACTTCGGTCAAAAACTGAATATTTTACAAGGAGAATTGGTAAGTCGGAGTTACATTTTTCTTTGTCTCTTTGTTTTTTACCAACCATATTTGATGGTATTTGTAGCGTACACCACCACTCCTCCTCCTCCTACTGCTACTGCTGCTGCTGCCACCGCCCTCACCCCACCACCACCACCACCACTACTACTACTACTACTACTACTACTACTACTACTACTACTACTACTACTACTACTACTACTACTACTACTACCACCACTGTTGCTCACTCATGTGCCACTCTACCTGCTTACTTTAGTGTTATATTTATTGCTCTGTGATAAACCACTTCAAGATAAAACAAATAAAAACAATCAATCTCTATAAACCTCAATATTGATAACAATCACCTCCCCTCCCTGCCTTTCTTATCTCTTCCCATAACTTATATTTCGGTAATTCTACTGTTTCACACGCGTTTTTTCCCCCTTCCTTCTCCTCCCCAAAGAGAAAAGCTCTACTTTGTAACTTGTCCCCTCTATGTTCACCCCTGTGTTGCTAATAAAAAACATATCTATCTATCTAACTATCTTTCCGTTTGACTATCTATCTATCTATCTATCTATCTATCTATCTATCTACGTACATACAATTCACACATGCACACCCACCCACACACAAACACTTCCCATTCACTACACCAGGGGTTTTCAAACTGTGGTCCGCAAGGACAAGACAGGGGGTCCGTGGACAGCAAATACTTTTTATGGGCAATTTGATTTTATATATGTTTTTTAATCAAAATCTTTTAATTGACAATAAACCTATTTGTTAAATACTGTTAAATGAATAAACGTAAAAATATATGTTATTTTAAACAAATATTTATGTATAAATTTCATAAGCGTTTATAAGGGGGTCCCTAAGGTAAAGCCTGAAATATAAAGGGGTCCGCAAGTCAAAAAGTTTGAAAACTCCCTGCACTACACCATACAATGATTCCTTAAAATTGTATAACTAAGAAAAAACGATACTTTCAATAAACAGTTTCTAAATAACAATTTCATGCGTTTGTCATTTTTTAAAAACTGTTACTTGTTTCATTAGACTGTGGCCATGCAGGGGCACTGCCTTGAAGAATTTTAAGTCGAACGAATCGAACCCAGCACTTGCTTTTAAAGCCTTGTACTTATTCTGTTGTATGTCTTTGCTGAACTGCTAGCTTACGGGGACATAAACGTACCAACACCGGTCATCAAGCGGTGGGTGGTGGACAAATGCACACGCACACGACAAGCTTCTTTCAGTTTCCTATTTCTTTACTGCCCACAAGGGGCTAAACACAGAGGGGACAAACAAGGACAGGCAAAGGGATTAAGTCGATTACATCGACCCCAGTGCGTAACTGGTACTTAATTTATCGACTCCGAGAGGATGAAAGGCAAAGTCGACCTTGGCGGAATTTGAACTCAGAACGTAAAGACAGACGAAATACCGCTAAGCATTTCGCCCGGCGTGCTAACGTTTCTGCCAGCTCGCCGCCTTATTTCAAGTTCTGTCAATCAAATTCAATCACATGGCTTTGGCCGGCTTGAGGCTATAGTAGAAGACACTTGCCCAAGGTGTCACGCAGTGAGGCTGAACCCGGAACCATGTGGTTAACCACACACCCACGCCCGCGACTCCACATACTTTCCTTACAGTCACGCCTGCATTTACGTAAAATTCTCTTACATTAGAATTACTCATGGGCAGGCTCCTGTTTGCTTGGAGTTTCTTAAACTGTGTTCTATGACAAATAATGCAACCAGTTTTCCCTCCAATGAGGTTTATAGAGACAACAACATTTGGTGTCACTTGCATTCTCTTACGCTGTTGTTGAATTCCCATGGAAATCACTACCACCAAATACGACAAGTTAACAAAACAAAAGCGATGTGAGTCATTAGAGGGACGGCAACCTGTTATTAAATCCGATTAATTTGTAGTGTAAGAGTAGGTTGCCAAAAATAGAGATAGACGTATATATATATATATATATATGTATATATATATGTAGAGAGAGTGAGAGAGAGAGAGAGAGAGAGGGCGTTAGAGAGATGAGTATATTCTCGTTTGTGACAAGTTTATTAGATTATGATTGAGGATTCTGTCTTGACTCTCACCAAAACATGGCAACAAAACAATGACCTAGTGACGGCTATGACAAGCGTTGATGGAGGAGGTGGTGGTGGTGGTGATGTTGGTGAGGGGTTGTTGGGTTGGCGATGAGGTTGTGGTGATGTCGGTGAAAGCAAGGCTGGATTTAACCATAAAGCAAAATAAGTACGTGCTTAGGGTATCGAGTGAAGAGTGAGGCATCACAGAGATAGTAAATGGTTTACAGCACAAATGAAATCATTAAATTTGCTTAAATAATATATTTGAAGTGGTTTATACATGTTGACCGGAAATATAATTTCCAAGTGTTCACGGTGTCGCAGTGAACATGTGATCAAAGACTTTGCCATTAAGAAAAGGAGAAAAAATATTCAAATATAAATAAAGTGGAAGTATACAAGAACAAACACTATTTTCCATCTTACTGTTAGATTCGTTAGGGGCAACAGAATATATATGGTGACAGCAAAATGTTTTAAGTGCTTACGGCCTCTATGTGTCTTAATCCGGCCCTGGGTGAAAGGTAGTGGCGATGGGGTAACGCTGACGGTAGTCGTGGTGGAAGATGGTGGCGAGGGGACGGTAATGATGGTGATAGTGATGGGGTAGTTGATGACATTGATGGGTTTGTGGTAGCTGCGGTGGGGGTTACATGTAGGTGGTGGTGGAGCATTGATGGTGTGGCGGTAGCGCTGGTAGCAGGGCCGGCCTGCAAATTTTTTTTCCCACGAGAGTTCCGGACCCCAGTTATGTACTTTTTTGCATACAGCTAATCAGAACTCAACTATCAAACTAATTTATGAGCGCATAACAAGTGATGGGCGATAAGATAAGGCCCCTTGGGTAAGGAATGACCATTCTCCTCTCTTTTAAGAATGCTTGTTGTTCTTGTTCCAACCATGGCTGCCTCTGCGTAGTTATTTGGGTTGTTTACTTTCATAGATAGTGAGGGGAGAGGGTTGTTGCACATCACCCTCTGCCCACATTTTCCCCATCCACATCTTTACCATATGGGGCCCTAACAAAATCCGATAATAGGTATAGATGCAAATCTATCTAATAACTGTATCGGACCCTTTGCCTTTCCCTTGGATACAAAATAGATGTACACTTACTATAAAAGAAAAATTAATGACTTCCAAATAATATATTACTCATTGATTGAAACAAATACTTCCTCCATTCAAGTTCTGGATTAAGCTAAAATTTATTATTTATTCTGCATTAAAAAGAAAATTGTTTCATTGTAACTTTTTCATGATCATAAAAGCCAGCCCCAAACTAATAACAAAAACATACAAGTTGACAGAAACCAAATCAAAGTTTTCTTTTTTCCTTAATGCTTATGTATAAGCATAAAACAAAATCTGATTAGAATATATATTATGATGATTTATGGCCAAATCTGGATTGCATTGCTGCTATCTACTGTTTGAATGCTGGTTGTATATCAAGTACACGTATTACTTTGTTGAAAGTACTTATGTTAATAAGTAGAGTAATATATGTTATCCATAAAGTGGCGAGCTGGCAGAATCATTTGAGTATCGGGAAAATGTCTTATGATATCTGTATATCCAACTCATCATAGAGGCCTTGATAGGACACCGGAAACTGCGCTGTTAGCTTTGAAAGGTTCTCTTATTTAGGTGCTTGGTGTGTAAAAGCGCACACATAGATCGTAGCAGACAAAATTACATTTTCCCGGCTCTTTATGTCCTGAGTTCAACTTTGCTTTTCATTCTTTCGGTGCCGATAAAACATGGTACTACTTAAGCTAAGTCTCTCTCACTAAAGGCTGGTCTTATGACTAAATTAGAAAACAATATCCATCTATCCGCATTTATCACTGATCTGGGATAACACGATAGTCAGGTGTAAACAGTGTTACGCCTATCACTATAACATGGGTTGGCAATCAAAACTTCTGCTTGGATTGCAAAAGCACGTCATAGTGACGACCATCTACAATGCTCAGGAGAACTTTAGGTCTTCCAACGAAAACTCTTTTACTCATATTACTTGTTCATCATTAATTCATTTAACACGGTGTCTTTACTTAGGAACCAAACACCTGTGATAAATAAGGATAGTAGTACTCTGGGGCCATGCACGGTAATGGTGCATCGCTGCATCACCATTTGTTGGTGATTTCTTATTCCTGGCAGATGACACCTTTGCACCACTCAGGTGACAGCCCTCAACTCACGAATCTATTTGGGTAGTCGTTGCTGGTGAGGGTTTTACGAGGGTTTGTAGTTGTCTTTTCCGACATTTGTACATCTGTATCTATAAAATTTAGTCTGTGTGTGTGTTTCCTCTATGGTCAGCCAAACTGCTGGATCAATCTATATAAAATTTGGCACGAAGGTTTTTCATTACTCAGGGAAGGTTCTAAAGGGAAGGGATGTCAAATTTTGGCCTTTGCTCATATAGGGGGCTGTAGTCCCCCCCCCCCCCATATGACCCTTCCGATTTTTTTGTTCAGCGGATTCCTGTTTTCGATGACGGAGATTCCCACTATGCAAAAAACCAAATATATGATTAAAAGAAATACTTAAGCTAAAAATTTATTATTTATTCTGCATTTAAAAGAAATTTATGTCTCATTGTAATTTTTTTCTTTATCGTAAAAAACCAAACCCAAACTTATATAAATAAAATGTTTTCATTGAAGGTACAGCTGCGACAACATGACGAACAACTCGCCACGCAGTTCTTACAGATATACCGAGACATCCAAATACTAAAAGTGCAAAGAGCCTGTCAAACCCACCAAGATCTTTTGGACGATGCGATCGACGAAGTTGAAGAAAGAGATCGATTGATTGATTTGTGCGATGCGCCACCTCTCAAGTACAGCGAATCAAAACTAAGACACTGCGGACTGACCAAGATGAATATATGTTCAAGGCGGTTCTCCTGTAGTTAGACGACGATGACGATGACAATTAATGGTAATAAAAAATAATCATAAGTGATCCTTTGTTATTTCTAATTGTTTCTGAGATAGGCAAATGGCCAAAAACTTGATGAGGAAGAAAAGAAATAGTTTATCGAGGTAGATTTTTTATGCTTTTCCTGTCACCAACCCTTACCTGTTTCCAAGTAACGGAAATATTGTCCCAAGGACAGACAAGTTTGCAAAATATTGCAAATGAACGCTACTGTTTGTATGACAATGATACTCATTTGCAACTATCATGTGATGTCAAGATAAAGACATACACACACACATATAGAGTGGAGGTGCATGGCTAAGTGGTTAGGGTGTTGGACGCATGGTCGTAACTTCGATTCGCGGACTGGGCAATGTGTTGCGTTCTTGAACAAAACACGTAATTTCACGTTGCTTCAGTCCACTCAGCTGGTAAAAATGAAAAATCTTGCACGGACTGGCATCCCGTCCAGGAAGGAATGTATGCACCAGAGAAACTGATCCTATGATCCTTATGGAGTAATGTGGACAAGCCATATATGTGCGTGCGTGTGTGTGTGTGTATATATATATATATATCGTTTTCCTGTCTTATTTTGTCTGCCACTACATTCCTCCACATTACAAATTTAATTTGTGGTCCGTGGGAAGAGCCATTCTAACAATGCGTCCTGCCCAAACTCTTCGAAGCACGTAGTTTTAGAATGGTGGCAGCTGATGAAGGAAATGTTCTCTATGTGTTTTCTGTACTGTTATCATTTTGTCCACGTTTTTTTGCAACGTCCTGTACCCAGATATGCATCTATATATACATGTAGATGTAGGTATGTACATACATGTACGTATATATGCATATACTCGCATCGAAGTGATTATTATAATTGTGTGTGTGTGTGGGGGGGGTGCAATCAGGCAGCACTGGCAACGACCCACACATGAATAAGCACCATTCATGCGTGGGTCGTTGCCAGTGTCGCCTGACTGGCTCCCTGTGCTGGTAGCATGTAAAAAGCATCATCTGAACGTGGCTGATACCAGTGCCACCAGACTGGCTCCCGTGCTGGTGGCATGTAAAAAGCACTCGCTACACTCTTGGAGTGGTTGGCATTAGGAAGGGCATCCAGCTGTAGAAACCTTGCCAGATCAGATTGGAGCCTGGTGCAGCCCCCTGGCTTACTAGTTCCCAGTCAAACCGTCCAACCCATGCCAGCATGGAAAGCAGACATTAAACGATGATGATGATGATGTATGTATGGTGATGCAAACAGGAAAAACAGAACTCAGAAATAGTATATGAATATTTTTATTAATATTTAACAGAAGCAACAGAGTGCCAACACACAAAACTATCGACCTCCTTGAATCACTGTTGTTTCTCCTAAATATTAATATGCACCCAGCTCCACACACACACACACACAAAGGGATGAAAATGCAGAGTAAAATGAAATCAATTGTAATACTTTTAAATAAATTAAAAGACAAATAACAGATTCTATATTTTATTTAGATATATTAAATATTTTTACATTACTTTCCAACCAGTTTTCACTCTGACAGTTCTTCAAAGGAAAATAAGAAGTAGGTTTTTTTAAGCAATTCAGCCCAAGGGAGACTGACAAGCAGATACAGAAGCAAGAATCAGTTTTGACAGGCAGATATAGTAATGAGAATATAAAGAAAGGGGGGAAAAAATGTCATACATACATATACACATGCTTATGCACACATAAGTGAAATAATATTACCTCAGAAAATGGAATTTCTGATGTTTCAAAGAAATTCTTCAGGGTTGAGATGATAAGAAAAAGGGAAAGGAAAGATAAGGGATTTATATTCTCTCTATTGGAATAATTGACAAGGGATACAAAACAAATATGAGGGCACATACTTCTCTCAGCCCTTTTCCCCTCCCTTCCTTGACATCACAGCCCTGAAGATGAACCATTTGGAATTCTTCTAACTATGGCAATATTATGTTATTCTTTCATGGATGCAAGCTGGCAGAATCCAACTGTGGGACATATTGGACAAGTGTCGTCTTTTATAGCCCTGGGCTGACCAATGCCATGTGAGCGAATTTTATAGATGAAAACTGTGTGAAAGCCTTTTGTAGTGTGTTGCGTGTGTATGTATGTTTATATATATATACACATGCATACACACGTGTGTGCCTCACTCCACTGCCATGTGAGAACTGGTGTTGGTTTGTTTATGCTCCCCCTAACTGAGCAGTTCAACGTAAGAAACTGACAGAATGAATAAATACAATGTTAAAAACAAACAAAGAAGTACAATAGGCAATTGATCTATTTGACCAAAGCCTTTCAAGATGGTACTCCAGCATGGCCGTAGTCTAGTGAGTGACACAGGGATAAGATAATTAGTTTATCAGTTAAAGTAATATAAATGTTGTGTGTATAATAGAGTGAGTCTAATTTCAGTCCATAGTTAAGTTACATGTAGGAACCATAACACATTATAATATATTATATAGAATATACTTCATTAAAAACAAGCTATATATATATTAGGTTGAGTAAAAAGTCAGCAATGTTTTGAACCATGAAGAATTTGTACCGGATATTTGAATTGTTTTAAAACATTTCTTTGCAATTGTCTGATAACACAGACATAGACTTGCTCAAATACATCAGTAAATTAACTTTGATATTTTTTTCACCGTTGTTACATCTGAAATGGAACTGTCAATGTGTGATATTCGAGCAATTTTGCTATTCAACTTCAAAAAAGGACGTAAATCGGCTGAAACTGCTCGCGATATCAATGAAACGTATCGTGAGGAAATGACCAGTGAGTGGTCAGCTGAAAAATGGTTTAAATGATTCCGCAGGGGAGACCTGAGCCTTGAAGACCGTGAGCATAGTGGACGCCCGTCTGTCTTTGATGACAGTTAATTAAAGACTGTCATTGAGAAAGATCAACGTAAAGCCGCCCGAGAACTGGCAAAAGAACTTCAAGTTAGCCAGAAAATTGCCTGCAACCATTTGCATGTGATTGGAAAAATCAAAAAAGCTTGACAAATGAGTACCACATAATTTGAATGAAAATCAGAAAATGTACAGATACAGTTGCTTGTCGTTACTTCTCTGTCACTAGACTGATCCATTTCTTGACTGTATTGTAACTTGCAACGGAAAGTGGATTCTGTACAATAATAAAAAATTTTCTTCGCAGTGGTTGGACCAAAATGAAGCACCGAAAACCTTCCCTAAACCCAAGCTCTTCAAAAAGAAGGTTATGGTGACTGTTTGGTGGTGTACTGCTGGATTCATCCACTATAACTTCTTAAAACCTGGAAAAACCACTACTGCAGAAACATATTGCCATGGAATTGCCAAAATGAATGAAAAACTGCTACTCCTCCATCCCAGACTGGCCAAACAGAAAAGGGCCAATCATTCTTCAGGACAATGATCAACCACACGTTTCACTAATGGCGCTCCAGAAGTTTAGGGAACTTGGCTATGAAGTTCTCCTCCACCCAGCTTATTAGCTTACTCCCTAGACCTTTCTCCTACTGACTACCACTTTTTCAAGCACCTTGATGGTTTCCTGCGAGAGAAGGAATTCAAAAATCAAACTGATGCTGAAAGTGCATTCCAGAACTCCAGATTTTTATGTTACCGGAATAAACAAACTTGTAACTCGTTGGCAAAAATGTGTCGATTGTAATGGTACTTACTTAGATGAATAAAATTTCCATATTGTTGAAATATATTGTGAAGAATTTCATGTTTCAAAACGTTGCTTACTTTTTACTCAGCCTGATATATATATATATATATATACATACACACACACACACATATTCATACATACACATGTGTGTGTGTGCGTGCCTCAGTCCACTGCCACCTGAGAATTGGTGTTGGTTAGTTTATGTTCCTCCAACTGAGCAGTTCAACAAAAGATACTGACATATATACACATATATACAAACACACACACCTACCAGATATTTTTGGCTCAAATTTGATCCAATTTCATTAACTTGTTCTTATATGAAATACATTACACATGCACGAACACACTTGTTCTAGCAAAACATACAAACACTTGTTGAAAGACGAGAGACAAGACAAACTTCACTCAAGAAAGCCTTCAATAACTTATGCCATTCTGCAGACAGTTCTGATTCTGTTGGACGTATTCACAATATGCATCTTTGTAAGGAGACTTCTCCACAATGTGACTCAAGTTTTCTTCCATTATTAACTGGAAAATTAACACCATGACCTAGAAGTAATATAAAATGAAAGGTAAACAGATAATTAATAGCAACAGAAGCAGTATTAATAGTAAAAAGTATTGATCTTGTGCTGGCTGCCAATGCCAGTACCGCCTGACTGGCACTCGTGTCGGTGGCACGTAAAAAGCACCATTCAAGCATGACCGATGTCAGTGCTGCCTGACTAGTACCCGTGCCGGTGGAATGTAAAAAGTACCATTCGAGCGTGATCGATGCCAGTGTCGCCTGACTGGCACCCATGCCGGCAGCACGTGAAAAACATCATTTGAATGTGGTCGATGCCAGTACTGCCAAACTGGTACCTCTGCTGGTGGCATGTGAAAAGCATCATTCTAGTATGGTCAATGCCAGTGCCGCCTGACTGGCACCCATGTAGGTAGCATGTAAAAAGCACCATTCGAGTTTGGTCAAACGACAACGATGATAATGAGGTTGTTTTAGAACACGAAATACTGCATGATTTACCTTGAGAAGGAATGTTAGACAAACTGAACAGACTGAGAAACATTTACTGACCTCATAAGATACAGCAGAAGCAATACATTTGGTTCTTGTTAATAGGAAAGAATTGAACAGCTTCTCGGCACCAATAGAAAGAATGCTCTGGAGAAAAAAAAAAAAAAATAATTCTTAGAAGTAATCTTTGGAAAAGAGAGAGAGAAATATTATAAAACAATGTTACCATCATTTAACATCAATGTTCCATGTTGGCATGAGCTGGACAGTTTGACAGTGTCCGATGCATCTACAGACTGAGATGTGCTCCTTGTCAGCTTTGGAATGGTTTCTATGCTTGGGTGCCCTTCCTAATGCCAACCACTTTACAGCATTTACTGGATGCTTCTCCAAAGCACCAGCACTAGGGAGGTCATCAAGTAGTTTGCCTCTGCATGGCCACAGTCCAATGACTGAAACAAGTAAAAGATAAAAAGCTCAAAATACCTGAAGTAATTTGTTGTTAACGACAGCGGACATGAGGAGGCAAGAAATGGCACAGACAGGAAGCTCCAAATGGTGGAAGTGTTTGGCAAGTAGATCAAGGTCCAGAGACAGGACATCAGGACATCTGGAAAAAAGGGGAAAAACAAAATATCATAAGAACAACATAAAGCAAATAAAAACAAAAACAAAGAAGCAAAGTTGTGTCTTTTATGTTTTTAGTCAGGAGGGAAGCAGTCACTCACAATGACCTTTTAAAGGGGTCATTGGAAAGGAAGGAAGGAATCTTCAAACTGGACCCTTGGTCTAAATGCTTGAAACAGGGTGGATGCCACCAGAGGTAATCAAGTCGTGATATTGATCTGGGTGATTGATTGAGTCATCAACTGGCAGGATTTGAACTTACAAATGCAAGTATGCTTCCAAACCACATGGTCTCAGGTTCAGTCCCAACTGCACAGCACCTTGTGTAAGTGCATTCTACAATAACCATGTGCCAACCGATGCCTTGGGAGTGAATCTGGTAGATGAAAACTGTAAGAAGCTTGTCGTGTATGTAAAGCCTTGTCTTGACCATTACGTGATGGTTGTAACAGAACAGGGTCATCATACAAATGATAATGTCCATTTCCAGTTGTCCTTGAAAAAAACATGCCTGGCCAGTGGGAAATATCATCTTGTTTGGAAACAGAGGAGGCTTGGCACCAGGAAGAGCATCCAGCCATAGAAAATCTGTCTCAACAAATTCCACTTGATCCATGAAAGCATGGGAAAGAGGATGTTAAATGATGATAATGATGAGGAATGCAAAATCTGGAACAAATACCACAAGGTATTCAGCCCAATATTCTTATGGATCTGCCAATCCATCACCATGGGTGGGCACGTCTTTTAATTTTATTTTCTATATCAAATCTGATGGCATGAGAGGTGAAGGTGACTGTGGCAGAATTTGAACTCAGAGAGCAGAGTGTTGGATCATACACTACAAGGTATTCTACTTGATGTACTAAGTGCCAACTAATATATCTTATTTACTGCAATAAGGAAAAAGAAAGTAGTTGTCTTGATCAGAAATAAATTAAAAAAATTGCTGAGAACCCACAAACCTTTGAATTAGGTTGAAAGCATGTAGGCATTCATCTCGTTCCTCATCTGTATTAACAGAAGCTGGAAATAATAATAATAATAATGCTTTATTTACCATTAAGGGTTTACAAAAACGTTGGGAGTGGTACTGGACAAGACAAAATGGGGTTACATAAAGAAGTGTGTAAAAAGTAGAAAAAGTGATAATATAAATTCTAACAATGCATAATTCCCCAAAAGATGGAGACTTCCAAGGGCTGTTTCTGGACTGCTATATTTAGCATGCTGGTACTGCTTGTTAGTAGCCTTAATTATTAATTGATAATTTATACCATTATAGGTTTTTTATGCTTGCTAATCCACTGATATTATTATAAACAATAATATTCTCATATATATATATATATATACATATATATGACGAGCTTCTTTCAGTTTCTGCCAACCAAATCCACTCACAAGGCTTTGGGCAGCCTGAGGCTATATTAGAAGACACTCGCCCAAGGTGCCACGCAGCTGGACCGAACCCAGAACCACCTGGTTGGGAAGCAAGCTTCTTAACACACAGTCACTCCTGGTAATTTCTTGTTCATGTGCCGAAACAAAATTAGGAAATGAAAGCAATGATTGTTTCTTGTGAACACACCAGTGGCACATAAAAAGCACCATTCGAGCGTGATTGATGCCAGTGCCACCTGACTGGCACCTGTGCCGGGTGCATGTAAAAAGCACCATTCGAGCGTGATCAATGCCAGTGCCACCTGTGCCATTTGCACGTAAAAAGCACCCACTACACTCTTGGAGTGGTTGCTGTTAGGAAGGACATCTAGTTGCAGAAACCTTGTAAGATCAGATTGGAGCCTGGTGCAGCCTTCTGGCTTGCCAGTCCTCAGTCAAACCGTCCAACCCATGCCAGGATGGAAAGCAGACGTTAAACGATGACAATGATGCAGAAATGTGGAAAGAAGAATAAAAACAAAACTTACATTTATTCAAAATGGAAACAATGATGGTTTGCCAGGCTGAAGGCAACGATGGTAACACATCAAGTGATGGGATCTCAATAATGTGTAGGAGAATATGTTCAAGTTCTTTCATCTGCAAAACAAAAACAAAAACAGAAATGAGACGAAGAGTACGCCTCTACGTGGTTGCTTGGTCTGATTGAAATGGTTGCCAATATCTCCCTCATGATGCCTATATTAGATCAGTTTTTTCCATATCACAGGGCCCAGGGTATGGGGAAGCTGCAGATGAATTTTCATCGTCATCATTTAATGTACAGTGTCATGTACAAAGCACCTGTGCTGGTTTCTCATAACAAGGACCCACAGATGCCACATATAAAGCACCCATGCAGGTACCACATAAAATGTACATGTGCTGGTACCAAGTACAAAGCAGCCATGCTGGTGCCACTTATAAAGTACTGGTGTTGGTGCCATGTGAAAAGCACCCAGTACACTTTAAAGTGGTTGGCACCAGGAAGAGCATCCAGCTGTGGAAACCATACCAAAAGCAGACAATTGGAGTCTGACGCAGCTCTCTGACAGGCCAGCTCCTGTCAAACCATTCAACCCATGCCAGCATGGAAAACAAGTTAAATGATGATGACGATGATAATGATGATTTTCCATGTTGAGGCAAATATTTTTATGGCTGGCTGCCCCTTCTCTTGCAGACCCTCACTTGTTGCCAGGCAACGTAAGATTTTCACATGGCCTGACACTGCAAATGAATAACCTTCCTTGGAAGAGGAGGAGGAGGATTCTTATTTACAATCATCATATGATGTCCAGACCAAGGTAGATACAAACATACAATGGGATTCTTTCAGTTTCCACCTCACAAAGCTTTGGTTGGCCTGGGTTGGATGGTTTAACTGAAAACTGGTAAGCCGGGGGCCTGTACCACGTTTCAATCTGATTTGGCAACGTTTCTACAGCTAAATGCCCTTCCTAACACCAACCACTCCGAGAGTATAGTGGGTGGTTTTTACATGTCACTGGTACGGTATATCGCCAAGGGTCTTTGTCGCCTGTCACTGCCTCCATGGGGCCCAACACTTGAACATGTCGTATTTAAAAAATTGGCTTCAAATTTTGGCACAGTACCAGTAACTTTGAGGAAGGGGTAACTCAATTACAACGCCCCCGAGTAATCAACTGGAGTTTATTTTATTGACCCTGAAAGAACGAAAGGCTAAGTTGAACTCAGAATGTGAAGACGGATGAAATGGCACTAAGCATTTTACCTGGTGTGCTAATGGTTCAGTTAGCATGTTGTTAAGGTGCTTTTAAACTTGGCAAAGAATTATAGGAATGCAAGCTATTTTGGTTTTCTTGTTAATGTAGGGGTTGGGGAGAAGGCAGTGTGGTAAGATGGTTGCTTTCTGACCATCTGGTTTCAGGTTCAGTCCTACTGCATGACATCTTGGGCAAGTATCTCCTGCTTTAACCTTTGGTCAACCAAAGCCTTGTGAGTGGATGTGGTAGATGGAAACTGAAAGAAGCCTGTCACATACGTGTGTGTGAGTTTGTATGTACATATATATATATATATATATATATATATGGGAGAATATACAAAAAATAACAACAGACGAGGACAGGTGGTGTAAATAACAAAAGTATATATATATATATATATATAGACGTACGTATGTATGCATGTGTGTGTGCACCCATGACCTGATATATGATGATTGTAAATGAGCATCATTGTCATATAAGCATTTCCGTGAGAGAGAGAGAGAGAGAGAGGGAGAGAGGGAGAGAGAGAGAGAGGGAGAGAGAGAGAGAGAGAGGAGATATGAAGACTGGTACTTACCATATTTAGATTCTTCATTTTGGCAAGAACAGCTTCCCACATAGTAAAGCTGTAGATCTTGTAATCAAAGCACAAGGAACTAACTATAATAGCTGCTTCTTGAGCCTGTAAAAATAATGTTATAATATTCTTTGGTCAGACATAAAGGTAAATTATGTTACATAGGGTTATGTTTGACAATTGAACTAGTAATTTTTTCTTTTACTAGTTTCAGTCATTGGATTGCAGCCATGCTGGAGCACCACCTTGAAGGGTTACAGTCAAAAAAATTGACCCCGGGACTTTATATATAAATATATATGATGGGCTTCTTTAAGTTTCCATCTATCAAATCCACTCCTAAGGCTTTGGTTAGCCTGAAGCTATAGGAGAAAGCAGGTACAGTTATGTAACTGTGAGGACTGTAAAAGCTTAACCTTGAGTTAATATTAGGAAGAATTCGAAAGCTCTGTACAATATGTTCACTGTGAAAAGAGATTGGCGTAGGAGTGGCTGTGTGGTAAGTAGCTTGCTTATCAACCACATGGTTCCGGTTTCAGTCCCACTGTGTGGCAGCTTGGGCAAGTGTCTTCTACTATAGCCTCGGGCCGACCAAAGCCTTGTGAGTGGATTTGGTAGACGGAAACTGAAAGAAGTCCGTAATATATATATATATATATATATATATACACACACACACAAATGTGTGTGTTTGGTCCCCCTGCTAACATCGCTTGACAATCGATGCCAGTGTGTTTACGTCCCCATAACTTAGTGGTTCGGCAAAAAAGGCCGATAGAATTAGTAGTAGACTTACAAAGAATAAGGCTTGGGGGTCAATTTGCTCGACAAAAGGCAGTGCTCCAGCATGGCCCCAGTCAAATGACTGAAACAAGTAAAAGAATAAATGACTCGTTTAGTCTTATCAAATTTAATTATTCTTTGAAATGATTTTACCATTTTGCCATTACTGTGATTCTTCCAAATGCTTTTAGCAAGTTTTTCTTTGTTGCAGTCTTCAAAACTCTTGGCAGTCATGGCAATATTCAATTTCTCCAGGTTGACAATGTACAGCTGATTCTGAATTAATCTCCTGTTGGAAAGGAAAACTTTTGAAGATTAGTGGATTAATTTAATGCAAACCTTATTGATAAACGAAAGAATAAACCAAGAAAAGTGACATAATTAAGCACAGGTGTGGCTGAGAGATAAATAGCTTATTTCCCAACCACATTCCTTTCTAATCTAGGAAGAAGGCCTGAAATTTTTGGGGAGGGGGCTAGTGAATTAGATCAACCCTAATATGTAACTGGTACTTAATTTATCGAGCCTGAAAGGATGAAAGGTTAAGTTGACCTTGGCGGAATTTGAACTCAGAACATAAAGACAGACGAAATACCACTAAGCATTTTGCCTGGTGTGCT
Organism: Octopus bimaculoides; assembly: GCF_001194135.2. NCBI lineage: Eukaryota > Metazoa > Mollusca > Cephalopoda > Octopoda > Octopodidae > Octopus > Octopus bimaculoides. The sequence goes on along the minus strand of NC_068984.1, from coordinate 137,215,295 downwards.
AACGTTTGTTATTTCTTTATTGCCCACAAGGGGCTAAACAAGGACAGACAAAGGGATTAAGTCGATTACATCGACCCCCAGTGCATAACTGGTACTTAATTTATCGACCCCAAAAGGATGAAAGGCAAAGTCGACCTCTGCAGAATTTGAACTCAGAACGTAGCGGCAGACGAAATACCGCTAAGCATTACGCCCGGCGTGCTAACGTTTCTGCCAGCTCCCCGCCTTGTATCAACCATATTGTACCAGGCTCGATCTCACTGCGTGGCACCTTTGGCAAGTGTCTTCTACTCTAGCCTTGGGCTGATCAAAGCCTTGTGAGTGGATTTAGTAAACAGAAACTGAAAAATGGGAGACAAACTGCTTGGAAGCAGATGAGGTTTGGCAACAGGAAGAGCATCCAGTCATATAAAATATGCTTCAATAAACTCTGCCCAACTCATGCAAGCATGAAAAAGCAGTTGTTAAATTACGAAGATTGTCCTAAGATACGACAAAGGCAGCTGTCCATATAACTTTAGCCAAAACTTCATGTAACACCACAAAATCTACCAACAGGATGAAAGCAGAGTACAAGTGTTTTGAGCGATGAGTGGAAAGCTTTGCTGCTCTGCGGCAGTGGCACCCTGCTTCACATTTCTCAGCCCCAACATCATTCTCTCACATCTATGAGGTTCATTATTCTAGTATTCCATTTTAGTTTCTTTCCATATTATGGAAACACAGAAAGAGCATAATTACTCTGTAATTATGAATTGTAATAGCACAAACCTGATCTCCTCGAGGGTCATGGAAGTGATTTTGGTAATTTCTTCTATCGATGCCATGTCAAACATACAGAGGAGGGCCTGAAGTTGGCACACACTTGTCATCGATACTGAGTTTTTCAGCTACACAGGAAAAAAAAAAAGAAGCAAAATAATAATAATAATAAAAAAAAACAACAGCAGCAAATTAATTAACAGAGTCATTTCAAAGATCTAATATAATTTCGCATAACTTTTTCTAATTTCAGCACAAGGTCAGCAATGTTGAGATTGGAAGAAAGTCAATTACATCGACCCTAGTATTTGATTGGTACTTTATTTTATTGATCCCCTGAAAAAAAGATGAAAGGCAAAGTTGACCATAGCAGGATTTGAACTCAGAGTACAGAGAGACAAAGGAAATATCAGGATGTATTTTATTGACTCTCTAATGATTCTGCTAATTCGGTCTCTGATAACATTGCCAATGAAATATATTTATAACAACAATTTTACATTGGAAACGGTGGGAGCGTTTTGTTATTTGGGAGATAGGATGGACGTAAGAGGAGGATGTGAAGCAGCTGTGACAGCAAGAGCGAGACTGGGCTGGGTGACGTTCTAGGAACGTGGAGCATAATTATATGGCAAAAGGTCCCCTTGAAGATGAAAGGAAGGGATTATCGGAGTTGTGTGAGATCTGCAATGCTGTATGAGAGTGAGACATTGGTGTCTGAGGGAAAGTGAAATGGCAATTTTGAGAAGGACCGAGAGAGCAATGGTGTGGTGTGAAACTATTGGATGAAAGAAGGGCTGAAGACTTGATGGAGATGCTGGGGTTGGAGGAAATGATGGAACAGCTGGCAAGGGTGAATGGAGTGTGGTGGTATGGACATGTGTTGAAGAGAGCGCTTGAGTTTAAAGTGAATGAACTGCAAAAAACGAGGTTGACCAAAGAAAACATGGAGGGGACAGGTGGAAAAGGAGATTGGGAAGGTTGGCTTGAGGAGGGAGGATGCCCAAAACTGGACGAGATGGCAAGATGGTGTGAGAGCAGTTGTAAGGTAAATCCGGCCACTCCCATTAACGGGGACAAACCCGGATATAAAATATTGGAATTCAAAGTGATGAGATGGCAGAAGCATTAGCACACTTTGCAAAATGCTTAGCAGCATTTCGTTGGTTTTCATATTCCGAGTTTGACTAGGTCCCTCTCCTCAAATTGCTAGCCTTGTGTCAAAATTTGAGACCAACGATTTTAAATTGTTTAAACCAAATCAAAATGAAATATATTAGCATCAGCCTATGAGAGGAGTCAGTAGCTCCTAATAATAATAACTGACTGGGACCATGATGATCCATCTAACCCATGCTAACATGGAAAGTGGACATAAAAGGATAAGGGGATAAAAAGATAAATATCATCTTCCCTTCATGATTAGAGAGTGGTCAATCACAGATTTTTTTTGCTTAACCGCTGTGATGATGTGAACTTGGCAAAGTGAGCTCAAGAGCTAACAATGTCACTGTTTCTTTGAGCAGTGAATTGTACCAACTGTTGTGGTACCTACTTGACAGAATTGAACAAAACTTACCGTTCCAGAGTAACCAAGTAGGAAGGCTATATTGTGCTTTATGTCTCCACTCCTGAGGACGTAGGCAACACTAGTTGAAAAATACACAAAAAAAGTAAAGAAAACCTTAGTATATAACATATACAGAAGAACCTCAATGTATAAAACATACATACTTACTGGTCCTTGAGGCAACATTCACCCCGAGAGGGGTGAGCTGGCTCTGACCAACGAGTGCACTGAGTTTCAGTGGGAATACAAGTTCACATGTGGTGCCTGGTCACATGCATACACACTTTGGGGATGGTGTGGTCCATAGCAGCTCATCTTTCCCTCGATTGTCGACTGCCATAGAGGATTCGCTGACCAACTTGCACCCGATTATCGGAGCAGACCAGGCAAGTGCCGTCAGTAATGACTCAGGATAGGCAGTTGGTGAGTTTGTGCAATAAAACACATAAAGACTAAGCAAAGCACAGGCACGCAACTGAATTGAAGGCAGATTTACTTCTGCCTTTATAACACATAAAGAAAACGTTGTTGTAGGAATGAACGCAGCAGGTGTACTACAGCAGTACTGTGTGTAGCTTTAATACTGAGACTGCAAAGCAGGAGCGAATTATGCCTACCTAATCTACAAAAATATAAAATATTTTGCATTTTATGCATAGTAATCAGAGTAACCTTCATAATTTTATTGAATTAGGTGCATATTTTGCCATAAAAGGAAAATGTTGCTATCGATCTATTTTATTCAAGGTAGGCACTGCCTACCTTGCCTACCTAGGTGGTACGTCCCTAGAGCAGACATAGTCTGGGTTTGAAGTGGGTTCCAGAAACATGCTTTAACACAAGTTAAGGGGTGCCTTACTCCCAGTGGTCTTCCAGCATGCCGAACACCAACCCAGAATTACTGAGGGCTTGTACTATTGCAAGATAGTTGTTGAACCTACATTGGGTTCATCCATCCTTTTAACATGTCTTGGCTTTTAGTTCTGCTGGGTTTGTAGCAACCCTCCTTCACCAAGCAAGCCAAGTGTGGGGTGTCAGTTTAGTTGCTAACGACCTGACCATGCAACAGATTGTACAGGGTTCCATGTTACCAGTAGAACCCATGAGAGACTTCACAAGAAGGGAACTGATCTGTTGAATACAATATTGGACCATTACCTCATCGAATTAAAATTCCATGTTATGGCAGGTAGTTTGTCATGTATTTTGGACACATGTCCAAAATACATGACAAATAGTGAATAGTGAAGGAGTGGGGGGGGGGGCGCTGAACGCAGAGGGGGTAGGAGACATTTTGGCAGTACTTATTTGACATCGGGCATTTCAACATTTCTCTCATTCTTTCCTTTCTACCTTCTCTCTCAGGGAAACAACCCATGAAAGAGAATAAAAATGGGAGCCTTAAAAATAGCTGGGGTCAGGATATTAATGCAGTGCTGAAAAAACGAGAATCCAACTAGGGGCGGAGAAAAAAAACAAACAAAAAGCTCAGGATTGTGAACAGTGGAGAGAAATTGTTGAAGGCCAACGCTCCACACAGAGTGAAGGGCTTAAGTAAGTAATATTAAGTAGAGAGAACAAATGAAATAATTACCGTTTAAAATTGTCACCGTCTAGTTGTTTGTTGTCATGTTCCAGGAGATGTATGTTACCAAAACCAAGTGTCATTGTCTGAAAAGATGGAACACATAACATCATCATTTAATGTCCGTCCTCAATGTTAGCATGGGTGGGATGGTTTCACAAGAGTCAGCCAGGCAGAAGCCTGCACCAGACTTCTGTGACTGTTTTGGCAGGATTTTTACAGCTGGATGCCCTTCCTAACACCAACCACTCAGCAGAGTGGACTTAGTGCTTTTTACATGGCACAAGCACTGAAAGGGTCACCAAGTACTTGCAAGACAAAAAGAAAAAAGGTTCCAAGAGGGGAGAGGGCATTGGAGGAGGTGATCTTGTGTCGGATGATGAAAGGTTATAAGTGAGACGGAGAGACAGAAACTGGTGTCTTGCTGTAGAGGAAGTACATGGTTACCTGGCCGGGGGGGGGGGGGAGAAAGAGAGGGAGTAAAAGACACTCGCCCAAGGTGCCATGCAGTGGGACAGAGCCCAAGACCATGTAAGTGAAAAGCAAACTTCTTACCACACAGCCATGCTTGTAACGATACATCATCATCATCGTTTAACGTCTGCTTTCCATGCTAGCATGGATTGGATGATTTGACTGAGGACTGGCAAGCCAGAAGGCTGCACCAGGCTCCAATCTGATTTGGCAGAGTTTCTACAGCTGGATGCCCTTCCTAACGCCAACCACACCAAGAGTGTAGTGGGTGCTTTTACATGCCACTGACACGAAGGCCAGTCAGGCAGTACTGGCAACGGCCACGCTCAAAATGGTGTATTTTACGTGCCACCTGCACAGGAGCCAGTCCAGCGGCACTGGCAACGACCTCGCTCGAATGTTTTCTAACGTGCCAGGAAGGCGATGCTGGGCACGGGTGCCATCACGATTTCGCTTTCGCTTGCCCCAACAGGTCTTCGCAAGCCGAGTTCCGTGTCCAATGAAGGAGACGACGTTGGTGGGAGGATAATGAGAATAAGGTGTAAATATATGTAAATGTGGTGTAGAAGGATTTTCAGAGAAGCGGTCAGACAAATGATAAACATGTAATAATTACCATATCAACATCTTCGGTCTTGTTAGTTTCTAACCATTCACAGACTAAACTGACCTTCAGATCTTCAATGGTCAACTGGTGGATGGATGCTATCTGTTCTGCCATGCTGTTGATATCTAGCAACAGAAAGAAAATAGACAAAAAAACATTAATTGCTGGCAATTAGGGTTGAAAGTGAGTGTGTGTGATGGAGAGGTATAGAAGAATACCTCCTCATCATTTACAGTTAATCCCTCGACTATCGCAGGTGTTACCTCCCAAAACCCCCCTGCGATAGGTGAAAATCTGTGAAGTAGAAACAGGACTGTAATGTATATTTTCATTATTATGATATGGCGAGGGATTACTGTATACGTATATATATATATATATATATATATATATAATAATAATATTAGGGATAAAAATCCAAATTTACAGGTAAAAACTCAATTAAATTCAACTTATTAAAAATGAAAATTAAATTAAGTTTCACGGTATAAAATATATATATATAGTTTTAGGGAAGAGAATCGTTACGGACCCGGATTTTCCAGGGCCGCTGAGAGCGCACCGGACGCATGGGTAGGATGGTTGACAGGAGCTGGCCAGGTAGAAAAACTATCTGGATGCCCTTCCAAATGCCAACCATGTTACAGTGGGGACTGGATACCTTTAACACAGAGAGTAGAAGGTTTTACCTACCAGGACGCAGATGCTCAGGTAAAGTAGAATCCAAAACCGATGGATGCTGATAGAGTTCAGTTATCAACTTCTCAGGTTCACAGCACAAATTAAGTAATTCAGGGGTGGCCAGTTTGTAGAGGAACAACACTTGTTCAGTGGCTAATCTCTCATACAGACTCTTAAATTTGAAGTAAGCAGTTTTGGCCTTCTTGTAATTTGAGGGCTAAAAGAAAAAGAAAAAGAAAAACACATGATTACATTAATTTAACCCTTTAATTATCCAAATTTCTATTAAAATGCACCACTTTGGTTTCAATTAATTTTGAAAATAATGAAGTTGATAAAATAATTTTGTCATAGGCATAGGAGTGGCTGTGTGGTAAGTAGATTGCTTACCAACCACATGGTTCCGGGTTCAGTCCCACTGCGTGGCACCTTGGGCAAGTATCTTCTACTATAGCCTCGGGCTGACCAAAGCCTTGTGAGTGGATTTGGTAGACGGAAACTGAAAGAAGCCCGTCGTATATATATATATGTATATATGTGCGTGTTTGTGTGTGTGTGTATGTTTGTGTGCCCATGTTTATCCCCCCAACATCGCTTGACAACCGATGCTGGTGTGTTTACGTCCCCATAACTTAGCAGTTCGGCGAAAGAGACCGACAGAATAAGTACTAGGCTTACAAAGAATAAGTCCTGCGGTCAATTTGTTTGACTAAAAGGCAGTGCTCCAGCATGGCCACAGTCAAATGATTGAAACAAGTAAAAGAGTAAAGAGTATAATTAATCTGGGGTCTGGAACCCTTTAGCATTCAGATTACCCTGTCAAATGTAATGCGCATTTATTCACACTGTTTTCAATTATTCATACATTATTTTGTAGCTTTGAGATTTTGGTGAGGTAGCTTAATTTTTAGAATGGTATTGTAGGGTTGATGTGAAAAGCCAGATCTGGCCAGTTTAAATGCTAAAGGATTAAGTCACTTTAAAACAATATGTTTGTATCACAACCAGGGTTGGCCTTAGGCAGGTTGGTATTAAACGAGTTAACACGCATGGGAGAACTCAATAGCCACTGTTGCTACCGCCACACCAGATCAGCAAATAGAATCCTAATTACCTTGGAATACAACTTATGGAGCTAAGAAAGTTAAGAAATAAAGAGTGAATAATGAAGAACCTTACCTCTTTTTCTGCCTGAAGCCATTCATCCGTAAAAGAAACACAGAACTTGAGAGATAATACTTTCTCAGCTCCTGGAAAAATGGATGTACAAAAATCATTAACATTTTAGTATTTAGATTATGTGCACACTTGAAATTCTGTTAGTAAGTGTTTAAACACCAATGATTAATAACAATAATGTATCTTGTCCGTCTGGGACTCCTGCATCTCAGTCTGTATTTGCTCTCATCGTTTAACGTCCGCTTTCCATGCTAGCATGGGTTGGACGATTTGACTGAGGACTGGTGAAACCAGATGGCAACACCGGGCTCCAATCTGATTTGGCAGAGTTTCTACAGCTGGATGCCCTTCCTAACGCCAACCACTCAGAGAGTGTAGTGGGTGCTTTTACATGTCACCCGCACGAAGGCCAGTCAGGCGGTACTGGCAACGGCCACGCTCAAAATGGTGTATTTTATGTGCCACCCGCACAAGAGCCAGTCCAGGGGCACTGGCAACGATCTCTACATAGACATATTATACCTTTTTGGAATCAGGATGATCTCGGGACTGAAAATCTGTCTTTCATTTGGTTCTTCAACATCCAGTATTGGGATCAGGTCTGGATGAAGATTTGTTATATGCTAACAGTTGAAAATTCAAATTTTAAAGAAACTCCAACTCCCAAAATTTGCAAATTTACAAGCATTTCATTTAAACTGAATTTAAAGTAATACCACATTGGTAGGGTGATACCATATTGGTAAGGGACCAATAACTGCTTTATTATTATTGCTCTTGGGCTGCAGGAGCTTGCTTAAAAGTCTGCATGAAGTTTGGCTTTTAAGCTATTTTCCAATAAAATCTGGAATAAGTATTGGTGTTGTATGGTTTGACAAAGTTGTAATATTTTGACTAGAACTCTGAAGACATTTTATGTCTGTTTTCCATGCTGGATGGTTTGACAGGAGCTGGTGTGCCAGAGGACCATGCCGAGCCCCAGTCTGCTTCTAAAAGCTGGATGCCCTTCCTAATGCCAACACTTTACAAAGTGCACCAGGTTCTTTGCACGTGGTACTGGCATTGGTGAGGTCACCTAGTAACTTGCAAAACAAGACCCTTCAACAGAGAGGTGGGGAGGAGTACTATTGAGGGAGGTGGTTTACTGCCAGGTGATGATAGGGTAAAGTGTAACAGAGGAACAGAAATAGGGGACACACATAGTTACCCCAGTTGTGGGGAGAAAGAGATGGTGGTGAAGATGTATCTTGAAAACCAAAGATCTTTGATATTATAAGATATGAGGAGTGACCGATTCAACGTACCAATAGGCAGTTCTTTCATGATGTAGGTAGCCAGGGCTGAGGTGGATTCCAAGTCTTGAATTTTTGTAAGAATGTTTTTAACTGTGTCCATCATGTCTTTGTTTATTTCATCAGGACCCCATCGACATCGACTCTTCTCCTTGAGAGTATTGGCATTTTTGCTGTCCCCTAAAGATGACACATAAACCTTGATGGTATTTTGAAGGGCAACTGCATACAATTGGTCTGGGGAGAGCTGAAATGAGATGGAATCAAAGAAAATCAATCATTAACTTGTTACTAAATTTAAAGATCGAGACTATAGTAGAAGACACTTGCCCAAGGTGCCACACAGTGGGACTGAACCCGGAACCATGTGGTTGGTAAGCAAGCTACTTACCACAGAGCCACTCCTGTGCCTATTGGAAAAAAGCATTTCAGGGATAGATCAAAGGTGTAATTACCTTCAGGATGTTTGATAGAAGTAACCATTCGTCAACGTTATTGACATCGAGTTCTTTAGCTGTGAGAAAAGAGAAAAAAAAAAAATTGTTAAAAATTATTCCAACGATCAGAACAAAAATCTGCATAAAAAGTAGGAAAGAGAACAAAAAAAAGGAAACGTAACATGAAAAATGCATTTCTATGTACACATGTGTGCATGGATATGCACGTATGTCAGAATGAGATGATGGGGTGCAGCTATGTGGACAGCATGCCGGTTATGTCTTTATAGGCAGTGGTATGGCTGTGTCATTAAGAAGCTTGCTTGCCAACCATGTGATTTTGAGTTCAGCCCCACTCTGCAGCACCTAACATATCCCCAGGCTGACCAAAGCCTTGTGAGTGGATTTGGTAGATGGATGCTGAAAAGAAGTCTGTCATATGTTTGTGTGTGTGTGTGTGTGTGTGAGTGTGTTTGTCCTTCAGCACTGCTTGACAGCCAGTGATGGTTTGTTTATGTCCTTGTAACTTAGCAGCTTGGCAAAAACATACTGATAGGATAAATACCAGGCTTGAAAAAGAAAAAAAAAAAAAAACGAACTGGGGTCAATTTACTCAACTAAACTTTCCAAGGCAGTGCCCCAGCATGACCACAGTCCCAAGACTAAAAAAACATTAAAAAGTTAAATATTCTTTTCTACTCTGGTAACAAGGCCCCAAATTTTGGGGGAAGGAGCCAGCTGATTAGATCGATCCCAATACGCAACTTGTACTTATTTTATTGACCCCGAAAGGATGAAAGGGCAAAGTCGATCTCGGCGGAATTTGAACTCAGAATGTAAAGACAGATGAAATATTGCAAAGCATTTCGCCCGGCATGCTAACGATTCTGCCAGCTCGTCACCTTAAGATTAAGAAATAAGTGAAAAGTACTTACAAATAATATGCCAAGGTTCACCAAACAGAGAGTGAAAGGCCAGTCTTGTTGCACTGATTGATGGTAAGCACTCAATAACATATTGTAGCTGTTGGATAGATATTGAAAAACATTAGAGAAGAACACTCAGGAGGAAGCAATGATGGGCTTTTTGAGTCAATGAGGAAGCGGAGAGAGAGAGAGAGAGAAAGAGAGAGAGAGAGATGCACTAAGGAACATTGAACTATGTACTTTTTTCCTGCCTATTGTGTATTTGCATTTTCTCAAAAGCGAAATGAGTTTTTTTGAACATTCATTTCAGAGCTGGAGACCAAAAAAGATCATTAACTATCAATGTCATT
>NC_068984.1:137202300-137203865 GCF_001194135.2 Octopus bimaculoides | reverse complement strand
ATATATATATATATAAAACAGAGTTATTTTATTCCACACGGGTAGAAATATAGGTAAAATAGTTGAAAATGTACAGAAAATAGTTAATATATTTTTTATTATCATATTTAAAGATTTAGGGAAAGCTTCAAACAAGCTATAAAAATAGAGCAAGCTTCAAACACTAGTCAGAAGCAAAACAGCTGTGACATGAGCCACGTCATTCTATTTAAATTTTTGAAAATCAGAATAAACTGAAACCGGTTAAAGCTTCAAATATTTTTCCTATTTATATGTATGTATGCATGCATGCATGGAGAGAGAGAGGGCGGGGGGAGAAAGACATAAGGAAGTATGCCACAACTGTGCAAGGAGCAAAGGGTAGAGTTCCTTCAGAATTATAATAATGTTGAACTCACCTTATCAAGGAAGGAATTCTCCTCAAGCTTGCAAGCTTCATCAAGAATCAGCGACAGAGTTTCATAGTCATACATATTGACCTGTTGATTGGAGGAAGAACTGACATGACTACTCTTACAACAGGGGGAGCTTGGGGTTTATCACTTCCTATCTTTGCAAAGTTACGGGGAAAAGACTGTTGCTTGGAATTTTGGCATAGTGGTGGGGAAAAAAACGTTCTAAATCTAGGTCTTTAAACATATTAATAAAATTTGCGAGAGGTGGGGGATAGGGTGAAAGGAAGCAAGGAAAAGGTGACAAATGGGATTGAAAAAATTAACTCATTAGCATTCAAGTTACTGTCAAATGTAATGTTTATTTATTCACATTGTTGAGAATTAATCATAAATTATCTCATAGCTTTGAGATTTTGATGTGATTGTTTGTTTGCAGATTAACATTGTAGGCTAGATATGAAAAGCCAGATCTGGCCAATTTGAACATAAAACATGTAGAATATCATCACCGTCATCATTATCATTTAATATGTTTTCCATGCTGGCATGGGTTGGATGGTGAGAAAAGAGCTGCCCCTCCGGGGAGCTGTCCAGAATCCAATTCTCTGTTACAATTTCTACAGTGGGATGTCCTTCCTAATGCCTAGCACTTTACATAATGTGCTGGAATAGACCAGTTTAACCCATTAGTGTCTCAATTTTTTTTTATTTGATTTATTACCAAAAAAAAAAATTTTTTTTTTTAAATATAACTTTATGATACTAAATATATATAAAAAAAATGTTTATTACAATATTTGAAAGACACTCCAGTCTTGATGACTAACCAAAGATCATCATCATCATCGTTTAACGTCCGCTTTCCATGCTAGCATGGGTTGGATGATTTGACTGAGGAATGGTGAACCAGATGGCCGGATCAGGCTCCAATCTGATCTGGCAGAGCTTCTACAGTTGGATGCCCTTCCTAACGCCAAACACTCCGAGAAAAATACAGGTATTGCAGAAATATGATGGATTATCCTTCTGGTCCTAAAAAAAGGATCATGGGTGCTAATGGATTAAATGCTAAATGGCTAAGAAAAAAATTAGAGGAGTAGCGGCAGATGAAGAGAAAGAACAAGGACAGTTGAAAGGAAAGGGCTGAATAAGATTTATTAGGGGTAACAA
>NC_068984.1:137200080-137201875 GCF_001194135.2 Octopus bimaculoides | reverse complement strand
GTGGATTTGATAGATGGGAAACTCGAAGAAGCGCATCACACACATATATATATATATATATATATATATTTTGAGCGTGGCCGTTGCCAATACCGCCTGACCGGCCTTCGTGCCAGTGGCACGTAAAAAGCACCCACTACACTCTCTGAGTGGTTGGCGTTAGGAAAGGCATCCAGCTGTAGAAACTCTGCTAAATCAGATTGGAGCCTGGTGTAGCCATCTGGTTTCACCAGTCCTCAGTCAAATTGTCCAACCCATGCTAGCATGGAAAGCGGACGTTAAACGACGATGATGATGATATATATATATATATATATATATATATATATATATATGCACACACACACACACACATGACAGGCTTCTCTCCAAGTGAAAATTGTACATATGTATGATTGCAAAGAAATTGTAAATAGTAAACTCACTTGCAGAACTTTTTGATGACTTCAGTACCAATGGACCTGCAGCCAACCATTTGCTGTAGAACTTTGTATTTCTCATTTAGTGGGCCATGGAACGCATCTTTGAAACATATCTGAAATCAAAACATAAAGATACTCATCATCTGCTTTCCATGCTAACAGGGGTTGACTGGGTCTTCACAATCTAATCCAGTTCTTGGAAGAGACCAAATCTTGTTGTAAGTTCTATCTTGGCATACCTGGATAACACCAGCGTAATACAACCACCCAAGACAGTGCACTGATTGCAGTTAATCCTGGTGTGGTGCCTGAACACATTTGGTACCAGGATGCTTTGCAAGATCATAGGTTACCATTGGTCAGGTTTTGTATCTAACCAACGATTCCCTTCAGAAACTGGGATGCATCCTGTTGTATGATTTGTGGGTGCTAGCTCAGACTGTTTGGCCCATGTTTGATTGTCCAAGTTACACCCTGCCTACTGTGTTCTCTTCACTGAGGATCTGGCTGGGTTGATGGCTTATGGTAGTTGACCACAAGCCACATGGTCACAGCAGATGGGAACAATACTCCACAGAGACTGAAGAGCTTAAGTAGTAAGAATCAATTGTCCAGACTAGATTTTCATGTGCTAGAGAACAACAAAAAAAAGAAAGAAAAAAATTGACAGAGTGTCTGTGTGGTAAGTAGCTTGCTTACCAATCACATGGTTCCAGGATCAGTCCCACTGCGTGGAATCTTGGCCAAGTGTCCTGTACTATAGCCTCGGGCCGAGTTATACGCCTTCAATATACTTGAAGGTATATTATGGTTGTATAGCGAAATACAGTGTCTCTACCAGCAATTACTTTGTAGTATAACTCAAAGTGACACAAGACCACAGACAAGATTCATAGGTAATAGGGGCTTAGTTAAGTTAACAACCTCCATTATAATTTATCATACCATACCTTGTATTTTCCAAGCTGATACCCCCAGTACGCACTGGTTTCAAGTTCCATACACTTTGCAATCTCATCATATTCTTTGTGAAGGACAGCCAAGGCATTCCCTACTTTAGCCAGGGCCTGTGAAATGAATAAAAAAAAACACATGGTTAGTCCACGTCACTCTGTAAGGAGCAAAGGGGCCGGTTTCATCAGAAATATAGAAACAGTCCAAAGAAATGAAGACAGAGAAAGAAAATCGCCAACGATATACACGCGGTCACACACACACATCATCATCGTTTAACGTCCGCTTTCCATGCTAGCATGGGTTGGACGATTTGACTGAGGACTGGTGAAACCGGATGGCAACACCAGGCTCCAGTCTGATTTGGCAGAGTTTCTACAGCTGGATGCCCTTCCTAACACATATATATATATATGTGT
>NC_068984.1:137198074-137199370 GCF_001194135.2 Octopus bimaculoides | reverse complement strand
GAACCGCTAAGTTATGAGGACAAGAACATACCAACATCAGTTGTCAACAAGTGGTGGGAGACACAAAGCCACACACAGATATATATATATATATATAAAATGGGCTTCTTTCAGTTTCTGTCCACCAAATCCATTCACAAGGCCTTGATTGGCCCAAGGCTAAAATGCTGGTGTGTTTATGTCCCCATAACTTAGCGGTTCGGCAAAAGGAACGATAGAATAAGTACTAGGCTTACAAAGAATAAGTCCTGGGGTCGATTTGATTCGACTAAAGGCAGTGCTCCAGCATGGCCGCAGCCAAATGACTGAAACAAGTAAAAGTGTAAAAGAGAGAGAGAGTATATAGATGGAGCTTGCTTAAAAGAAGTGTAAAAATATTTTAAGAAAATGAACAAAATAAAATTATTTTAGATAAGAAAAAAGAGAGAATAGTTACCTTCTGAAGGAGATGGACCACCAATTCCTGAAGTTGACTTGTGCTAGTAATTTGGTTTAGATATTTCATCATGTCTTTGGTATCAAAACTCTCCTATAATCAGACAATAAATAAATATTAATGGCTATTATTTTCTCTGTTCAGAATAAGATTTTCATACTTAGATCTCTTTTACTCATTTCGGTCTTTCAATCATTGGATTGTGGCCATGCTGGGGCACTGGCTTGAAGAGGTTAATAAAACAAATCAAACCTAGTGCATTTCTTGACCACATAATTACTTTAAATGTAAAAAAAAAAAAAAAAAAAAAAACTTTAGAAAAGTACCCATGCTGGTGTCATGTAAAAAAGTTCTCGTGCTGGCACCACATAAAAGTGTCCATACACTTTGTAAAGTGTTTGGATTGAGGAAGGGCATCCAGTCACAGAAACCATGACATCCAACCCATGCCAGCATGCAAAGCGGATGTTAAACAATGATGGTGTGTGTTTATCACCCAACCTGACAACTGGTGTTGGGTTGTTAACATCCCTATAAGTCAGCAGTTCAGTAAATGAGACCAACAGAATTAGAATAGCACTAGGGTTGACTCATTTGACTAAAATCCTTCAAGGTGGTGCCCCAGCATGGTTGCTGTCCAATGACTGGAACAAGACAAAAGAAAAATAACAAAGAAGAAATGGGGGAAAAAAAAAAAAAGGCACAGGACTGGCTGTGTGGTAAGTAGCTGGCCTACCAACCACATGGTTCCGGGTTCAGTCCCACTGCGTGGCACCTTGGGCAAATGTCTTCTACTATAGCAGACCAAAGCCTTTTGAGTGGATTTGGTAGACGGAAACTGAAAGAAGCCCGTTATATAT
>NC_068984.1:137184428-137198017 GCF_001194135.2 Octopus bimaculoides | reverse complement strand
TATATATATATATATATATATATATATATATATGTGTGTTTGTGTGTCTGTGTTTGTCCCCCCACCATCACTTGACAACCGATGCTGGTGTGTTTACGTCGGCAAAAAGAGACTGATAGAATAAGTACTAGGCTTACAAAGAATAAGTCCTGGGGTCGATTTGCTCGACTAAAGGCGATGCTCCAGCATGGCCGCAGTCAAATGACTGAAACAAGTAAAAGAGAGAGTAAGTCAAAACATTTTCTGTTCTGTGAGAAATTTACCTGTTTAATTAACGTGACATCAGCAGTGTAGTGGACGGAATATTCCACAACAGTAAAGAAGAAATGCACAGTGTATTGGTAGACAAGTTCCAAGCTGCGGTTAAGTTTGAGATAGTCCACTAATGGTGGTATTGTATCGGTATACAGTTGTAGTACCTCACTGTAGTACTGTTTCATATAATTATCAACAGCCTCTGTGGACTCGGTGTCATTGGTAGGAGGTGTAGGGGGAACTGTAAAGAAAAGACACAAAATTAGCATAAGGAGGGGGAGGGGCTCAGTTTCACCATCATCATCGTTATTAACAATGACATCAAGAATATTGAATGCATGTATCGGTGTGTGTAGTTATGAAGTTTGCTTTTTAACCATGAAGTTCTGGGTTCAGTCCCACTGTATGGCAGCTTGGGCGAGTGTCTACTACTACAACCTCAGGCTGGCCAATGCCGTATGAATGGAAATGGTAAATGAGTGTTCTCAACCAGAGTCCAGATCAGATTTTGTGGTCGAAATTTATCTGCAATAAACTGGTTATATTTCTATGATACACAAAATATAACAGAATTTCTTTTCTTTTTTTTTTTATGCCACTTTCCATGCTAGCATGGGTTGGACGATTTGACTGAGGACTGGTGAAACCAGATGGCAGCACCAGTTCCAATCTGATCTGACAGAGTTTCTACAGCTGGATGCCCTTCCTAACGCCAACCACTCCGAGAGTGTAGTGGGTGCTTTTATGTGTCACCCGCACGAGGGCCAGTCAGGTGGTACTGGCAACAGCCATGCCCAAAAAGGTGTTTTTTACATGCCACATGCACAGGTGCCAGTCCAGTGGCACTAGCAATGACCTCGCTCAAATGTTTCTAAAACTGTTTCTCAACCCTTTGTTTTTTGTCTACGGGTCCCTTTGATCCCGGTTTTTTTTTCTTCAGACGGACCCTCATAACCATTCAATGTTTAAAAAATATTTTGTGCATTGTAGAAGTATAATTAATTTATTGCAGATAAACTTTAACAAAATCATAAGAACCCCCAAGGGTTACACACATGGGCCAAAGTTGAGAACCACTAGTCTAAAAGAATGTTAACAGAACTTATGTGAAGTAGCTGCCATGAACAGATGTCTAAAAACTCCACACATCAAACTGGAATATTGGGGAAAATAAAACAATACTTACTAAATCTCCTCTTTAGAAGTGGATCAAGTTGAACAGAATTTGCAATCAAAGGAACAAGGGCAGATGACTCCATAATGAAACAATCTTCTTTAAACTCAGAAATTAAACTCCATTTACAATTGTTTGAGGAGGCAGCATTATCTTTATTCAAGGCCTAAAACAATTATTTAATACAGTTTTATATTTAAGAGATGAGGAGCTATGTACATTATTTACGTTTGACGGATATTTGTCTTCATCTTGTTTGTTGTTAACACAATGTTTCGGCTGATATACCCTCCAGCTTTCATCAGGTGTCTTGGGGAAATTTCGAACCTGGGTTCTCATTCCTAAGGTATTTTTCAATGTTATTATTATTATTATTTTAATTCTTCTTCTTATTATTATTATTTTAATTATTATTATTATTACTTTAATTTTTATTATTATTATTCAGATCACTGCCTGGAATTGAACTCAGAATCTTGGGGTTAGTAGCCTGTGCTCTTAACCACTATGCCATATGCCTGTGAGCAATTACGGAGTGAATTTTAGGGCTTATAATAATAACAACAACAATAATAATAATAATAATAATAATCATATCAAGAAATACCTTAGGAATGTGAACCCAGGTTCGAAATTTCCCCAAGACACCTGCAGAAGGCTGGAGGGTATATCAGCCGAAACGTTGTGTTAACAACAAACATGGTGAGGACAAATATCCGTCAAATGTAAATAATGTACAATTATTTAATCACAAAATAAATAAATAAATAAAAAATATAGACATAATGGTGTAGGCATGGCTATGTGGTTAAGAAGTCTGCTTTGCAAATGGATCCCAGCTGAGAACCACAGCTTTAGAGCTAAGAAAGTGGACTACTACGTGGTTGATGAACTTGTTAGAAACAACAGCTAAATCTCCCACAAATCACCTGTCTTAAGACATATTACAAAACTATAAAAATGGGATGACTACAGATGGAATTACTTTGAACACAGGTCCGCATGGTCAAGGTTGATCTAGAGATCAACAGCATAAAATAAGACTAATATCATCCCAATTAACTACTGCAATAAATTTCACAATTGTAGGTTTCGACAGGGGGGGAAAACTCCCAAATGAATCAATGAATTTTGTAATAACTCACATGTGGTAGAGATGTGTCCTCAGCCATGTTGGTCTGTTGAATTGCTGCAGCAGCAAGTCGGACAGTCTTTGCTAAATGGAGGAATTTGTTGAGAGAAGCTGGAATATAATGAACAAACGAGAAATTAGGAGACAAAACAGATATTTTTGATCTAATCTTAACCCTGGTCACAAGGACGTTAATTTTGAAGAGAGGTAAAGTGAATCTTATCGACCAGTGCTCTACTGGTATTTATTTTCCTGACTCTGAAAGGATGCTTGTATCATCCTCACTATGTCAAAACACCTGTCGCACTTCACAGAGTAATATGCAGGCCATCACTCACCCTTAACTATACTAGTCACAACAATTTATGAGCAAATATTAAAATTTATCAAAACCATTTAACCCATTTGTTACCATATTTCTGTCGAGATGCTCTGTGTTTCTTTCCATAAATTTTCAAATATAGTGCCGCCTGACTGGCTCCTGTACTGGTGGCACATAAAAAGCACCCACTACACTCTCAGAGTGGTTGGTGTTAGGAAGGGGATCCAGCTGTAGAAACCTTGCCAGATCAGATTGGAGCCTGCTGCAGTCTTCACTCAAACTGTCCAACCCATGCCAGCATGGAAAGCAGATGATAAACGATGATGATGAACTTAGTAATCTTTAAGTTGGTGTTAGGAACATAAATTGTGACTAAGGTTTGGTGGAAGATTTTAATTCAGAACTTTTGAAAACAAGGCATTTGTACTAAAGAACCAGAGGCGGTTTCAGCTGGGTTGGCATCAAAAGGGTTAACTTGTTCTATAAACCCAAAACAAATTCAGCAGAGCAGTATAGTTAAGTTTAATTACAAGTCTGGAAAAAATGGAAAAAAAGCCTCCCTTTAAATTTATAAATAACAGAGGGAATTTAATAAAATGTCTTATACCCAGTGAACAGTGAGAATCAAAACAATGATTCACATATTCATTCTAAATGCATTCCAACAGATTTGAAGATCCACTTACTTGGATGCCATGAAGTTAGAGCCAAGCTGATTAGTCTGTAAATCATGGCAGGTAAGTTGTACTCATCCTGTGCATTCTCTTTTTCATAATCCTCTCCATCAGATTCAGTGTCAGCTAAGTTTTCTAACAGGTACATGCACAGATCATAAATGGTTTCGGCTGTTTTAGGACAGACTTCACACTCTAGAAGTTTCCTGCAAAGGAAATGAAAAGTTCATAGAATCTCTCTAACATATTTTCTGTCTCTAAATCCTTGATTACAATCCGAACCTCCCAAAACCCAATGATTACACAATAATAACTATATAAATCTAAAATATTTAATAAATATAGCAATTCCAGTTGATCCACTTGGATATCACAAAATTTCTCACTTGGATTATGAACTGAAGATATTGCCAAGACTCACGTCAGCTAAATTCAAAGGAAGCCTGGTTAGGTTCTTCAATTATTATTTTTTTTCTCTCAGACAGTATCTAGGTCTGCAGGAAGGTTTGGTTTTAGAGATTTGGTTGATATTTGTAACAGCTCTGTCACTGTAGATCAAAGGTTCTCAAAGTGGGCATTGAGATGGTCCAGGTGGGTGCGTTGGGAGGAAGGCAGTGGATTGGAAGATGCTATGAATTTATTATATTATTATAGTATTGTATACAAATTATATAATATTATATTAAATATCAAATGATTCATAGTATATATAAATTAGTACAATATAAAATATTTATACATAAAATAAGGGTGGGGGCACTGAGGGTATTATGTGGCCATGAGGGGGATGGTGACCTAAAAAATTTGAGAACCTCTGCTCTAGATGAAAGAGGTTAATCTGGTTCAGTTACATAAACCCTAGTTGCTACTTTGGTACTTTTGTAGGTTTACCATTATTAGTTAACATAATCTTATTGAAATAAGACAATACTTATCTGAGGCCAACATTTTTAACCAAATGGAATCTCTACAAAACAAATTTTCAAGTAACTGTCTGATCCATGCAAAAAAAAAAAAAAAAAAAAAAAAAAAAAAAAAAAAAAAGGAAAAAAAATCCCCAAAAGAAACTTACTTGCATAGCTGAAGGAAGACTTTATTATTTTTTTCCTGTAATGCCTTCATGATCATTTGGGAAAGGAAGTCTATTTGAGAAATTTTCAAGATATCAGAAAGTCTATAAAAAAGAGTGAAAAAAAATAGAAGCACTTTGTTAACACATTTTTTCTTTTTGCAACATTTATACTAAGGGTAGCCAAACTGGGTAGGAAACATGGGGTTAATACTGAAGCAATCATGTGATCGACCAGACTATTGGGTGTTGTTACACATCGCTGATCACAATGCACTTTGCATCACTTTAGCTTTTGAATGATGCCACCCTGCTGGCTAGGCAAGCTAGCAAGCCAACATTCCCCCTGATAAGAAAGCTAGTATGTTGCAGGGGTACCCGTTTACAGATGAGTCAACTGGAGCAACAAGAAATGAAGGGAATTACTTAAGAACACAACATTCCACTCATCAAAAGGCACCATTTGAGAGTGGCTGATGCCAGTGCCACCTGACTGGCTCCCGTGCCGGTGGCATGTAAAAGCACCCACTACACTCTTGGAGTGGTTGGCATTAGGAAGGGCATCCAGCAGTCGAAAAACCATGGCAGATCAGATTGGATCCTGGTGCCGCTTCCTGGCTTGCCAGTCCTCAGTGAAACCGTCCAACCCATGCTAGCATGGAAAGCAGAGTTAAACAACGATGACGAATCTAGTGATCATGGATGCAACACTCTAACCACCAGGCCACGTGCCTTCACAATACTAAAGTAGCCAAACAAAACCAAAGAACAAACACCCTTTAAAGTCAGCAAGTAAATAGACCAAGCAATGATAAATATTGATTACCTGCACAACCTGCATATTATTTCAGGCTGGAAATAAAACAGTAAAATATTAATTTATGGTGTTTAGAAAACAAGGAAGTAAAGTAACAATATTATTAGAATGGAGTGGAAGCGATGCTATGGTGAAATGATAAAAGAGAAGAGAAATATACATGGTTTAGCCTTGAGTGGATTTGGTAAATGCAAGTCAATGAATATGGTCATGTGTGTGTGTGTGTGTGTGTGTGTGTGTGTGTGTGTGTGTGTACGTGTATATATATATATGATGTATAATAGTATTGAACAAAAAGAACGAATGCTGAATACTGCATCTGGTGGATAAATAGTCTTTCTTTGTGGATTAACAAGCACTACCAATGGTTTCATGTATTGAAATTTCTACAATTTTACAAGCATTCACTTGAAAATGTTGAGAACTGCCTCAATTTTAGATGGAGTTGCCAAACTGGATCGATTGCCAACACTTTTAAGTGAGTGCTTGAAGGATTGTGG
This sequence comes from Octopus bimaculoides, assembly GCF_001194135.2. Taxonomy (NCBI): domain Eukaryota; kingdom Metazoa; phylum Mollusca; class Cephalopoda; order Octopoda; family Octopodidae; genus Octopus; species Octopus bimaculoides. The sequence goes on along the minus strand of NC_068984.1, from coordinate 137,192,074 downwards.
AAATTTTTCTACATGAAACCATTGGTAGCACTGTTAATGTACAAAAAAAGAAAAAAAAAATTATCTGTATACATAAAAGGTAGATGTGTGTGTGCTTGAATGTAATTTATGCACGTCACTCCAATTTTAGGACATTCGTCAACCAGCGAATAGCAGTAAAAATAAATTTTCAACCAAAACTTTTAACAATTTTCAAGTCGGAGAAATCACAATTGTTTACAAACAGGAGTTAAGTCCTTTTCTAGCGAAGAGCAAGTTTTTGTTATGACTTTTGTTTTTTTTTTTCCATTGAGGAAAAAAGTGTTTTGTTGATATATGTGCAACACACACACATGAACATGTATGCGTACAAAAAATATGTATGCAATTGGTGTACGTACGTATGTGTGTGTATGTGTTGCCTATATATATATATATATATATATATATATATATACCACAGATTTGCTTGACCGTAACCAGTTGAGCATGTCCCTTAGTGGCTGACGATATGTGCATCTCTAATCACGAGCAGAAGTAGTGGGGGAGCATCATAGCCATGTGTTGAGAGGAATTCTTTGGGATTTGGATAATTCACATTTGGAAACATGGGTGTTTCGTTCAAAATCCTTCAACAATCCTTATTCAGGAACCTTTTCAGTGGGATAGGCTACTTCACCTGAAGAAAATTCTAACTGGGCTCCATCTGCAAGGTCATGAGCTGTTTATCTTGATATGAGATCACCATGTCGCACACACATGGTTGTGATGCATGTGCCTGGTGTACCCTCATCAGACGAGTAGTCAGGATGGGTATACTGGGCTTCGTATATTTGTTCCCTTGTGTCACTTTGATGGCATGCACTGCACTCTCACTCAGTAATAATAATAATAATAATAATAATAATAATAATGATGATGATGATAATAAAAAAACTCCACTTACTTCCATGTTAAATTCTGGTAGAGTTGTGTTGATGTAATCCCACAATATCATCTCTCTGAAATGAGGCTGTTGAAATTTGTGAAAGGTGGGATACAAGTGGAACTCAACCTGAAAATAACAAACAGTAGCGGGAAGTTCAGGTGAAAGACATCTTGTAAAACAGAAAAACCAACAGAAATCCTACAGATAAAGCAATAAAAACATAAAGAAAGAAGAAAAAAAAGGACCCAACAAAAGAACATTTTTTTAAACCACACAGCTACAGGCATGATTTACTTATCGAGTAGACATTGACTAAGATGCAGTTGGAGGGAGAGAGAGAGGATGGAAGTGGACTAATAGCTGTAGAATGCTTGTGAATGAAGGCTTGGATAATCAATTAAATAGTATTTTGGACCTTTTTTTTCTGTCATGCGATGTCTATATAAATAAGATCTGTTTTGTGGACTGACAGATGTCAGTCTGCTTTGCTCACTCGGTATACCCTCCTCTTCCCTCAAGTTCACAAGATAATTGAAATAAAATGTAGTGATACATAAACATCTTACTTGCAGAGATTGTAGATGCTCTAAATCTTTTTTAAGCTCAGCAAGAGTCTCCGTCTCAAGGAAATCTGAAAAGCGAATTAATACAAAAGAAATTTAATCACTAAATCACCATTGTTTCCATGTGTACTTTTCCATGCTTGAATGGGTTGGCCAGGGTTTACTGAGACACATTTTGAATGGCTGGATGCTCTTCCTGCCATCAGCCTTAACTTGTTTCCAAGCAAGGTAATGTGGTAATGTTCCCTATGGCCAAACATGTTTATGCATCATCACTGTCGTTGTTTAACATCCGCTTTCCATGCTGGCATGGGTTGGACGGTTTGACTGAGGACTGGCAAGCCAGAAGGTCGCACCAGGCTCCAATCTGATATGGCAAAGTTTCTAAAGCTGGATGCCCTTCTTAATGCCAACCACTCCGAGAGTGTAGTGGGTGCTTTTTATGTGCCACCAGCACGAGGGCCAGTGAAGCGGTACTGGCATCGACCACACTTGAATGGTGCGTTTTACATGCCACCGACTGAATATTGAAATGAACGACGTTCATTTATAACAAATATGATGCCAAGGTAGGGAGACATGTACACACACACACACAGAGGATTCTTTCAGTTCCTGTCGACCAAATCCACTCATAAGGCTTTAGTCAACCAGGGGGTACAATAGAGGACACTTGCTTAAAGTGGGGCTCAGCTTGGTTGGGAAGCAAACTTGATGACCACAGTCACACTTGCGCCTGTATAAAAAAATATTCAAGGTGACCCAACACTGCAATATAGAGTTCATTTTAAAATCAAACAAATGTTAATTAATGAAGAAAGAGCCTTAATTCAGGTCCCTGTCAACAGTGAGGAAAAGACGGATGAGAAGATTTACATACCTGTTGTGAGCAGTTTTAGGCATTCAATCACACATTTTCCAGTTGCAATGGCCAGTTTTTTGCTTTGGTTTGTCTCCTGCAAATGTAACATTCACACAAAATATTACTCCATGTTGACTGAACAAATATTTTCTTCAATACGTTATTAAAAATAATAAGCGTCACGCCACAACAGAAACAAAGTGGTTCTTAACCCATTAAGTCCCATTGTCCTATAAATAGGACACTAAATGAGAACATTAAATAAGCTATATCACATTGTCTCAGTGTCCTATTTATAGGACACCAAGTATTTCCATTTCTACTTCAAGTAAAGGAGTGTTAATAATTATTTTTTTCATTTTAACCTATTTTCAATCATCTGTAAAAATTTAAAAGTAATATTCAGAAATTTAAGTACTCTGGGACTTAATGGGTTAAACTGGACGGTAGCTCCCTTTGGTGGTGGTGACAAACGTCAAGGGTGCACCACGGGACTGGATGGGTGGGGTGTTGGAGATTAAGAAGGACACTGATTTTTCTAAGAAATTAAAAAATACTGAAACCACACCTTGAGAGCTTTCTCTAGCATCCCATCACTACCATATCTTCTTCCCAGCTTCTCTCATGTACCTTTATATAATGTAAGGTAGCCATATATCTCCTCAACAGCAAGGCACCTGTGCTTGTCCTACCATTGTACTTTAGCCATTTAACACCTGACATAAAGCCACACCCCACGCCACACACTTTAAGGTGTATTTTCCCCCACCCTTCATTCTCTGTCTTACAACTTACTTGGTGACCTCATTAGTGTCTGTAACACAGAAAAAGCATCCAGTACACACTGTAAAATGGTTGTCTGTTAGGAAGGACATCCATCTGCAGAAAACATGCCAAAGTTGACACTGGAGTTTGGTGCAGCCCTGCAGCTTGCCAGATTCTGTCAAACTGTCCAACCCACACCAGCATGTAAACTGGACATTAAATGATGATGATTTTCAGAAAACATCTGTCAGGATTAGAACAGGAGTTGGAAACTGTTTTCAAAAAGAGGAAATGTGACTGATGATGTGTCCAATTTGACAGTAATTTCATTATGAAAGTCCCTGCTTTCATAAGTAATTTTCATAAAAAACAAATATGGGGGGAGGGGGTACGGGGCACACAAATTCGCCAAATGTCGACTAAAATAATTTGCTGCTTTATCTATTTATTATTTTTTGGTAAAACATGTGAATGGAGGGTGTTTGTAAAACACCATTCAGTTACAGGAGATACCGAATCAACAAAACGTTGAGAACTACTGACTTCAGAGAAAACCTGGTAGTAATGGGAGTAGTAGTAGCAGCAGCAGTAGCCATAAAATTATTAGTTTTTTTAATTATTATTTTTACCCTGTGCATATAAGTGAAAGCGGAGCATTGTAGTCGCTCATCTTGGTTTATCTGTGTGTTTGTGGAGGTTACTTACCGCCTCATCAAAAATAGGTTCTTCATCCAAATCAATAATACAGAAGTCCAAGAGCTGTTGAGCACAAGATTTGGACAATTCTGGTTCCAGAGACTTCAGCAGATCAAAGCATTCTTTCAACTAATTACCATTAAAAAAAAAAAAGAAGAAAATATTTAAAAGTAAGCATGTTTTGAACACAGTGTAAAAACTAATACTTATTTCCTCTAAGCTTAGATTCGAAACCAAATCTAAGGATTCTTGCTTGTGTGAAAGGAATTTTCTTTGTCCGGTCAAAACATGATAAATCATCTCCGTTTGACCTACGACCTCAGCCATGTCAGGCGAAGTTCAAATGGATAGGAGCTGACCTGCTGTATGTCTGTCTTTCTAGCTGCCGCGGCTGTTATAAATATTGTGGTCAGCAGAGGGACAGACAGAAAGGTTCGGGACGCAGAAAGACAGAGAGAGTGAGAAAGGTTCGGGACGCAGAGACAACACGAGATAGTCTACTACTTTCTCAGATGAACGACACACACACAGACACAGAACATATTCAGTTCTAACACAAATGTACCCTGCTTTTATTCCTCTCAACTCATAGCAGTTGTAAACAAATACATGTCGTGAGGAATTGTGAATACCAACAAATAATGCAAGTACAGTAAATAAATTATTTCACCTGTGCCAGCGGAGCACTAACAGCACCCTAAGCACATCTCTTTCTTCTATCCCCCGCCTTTCAGCCCCAGGACACATAAATCTAGTTACCCGGATTCCACAGTGTATAAGTGACCAAAATCACACCAAAGCTCCTCAACTAGACGTCAGTCCACTACGGGGTTCCAGTTCATTATATCAGCGCCAGTACTTGACTGGTACTCTATTTCACCAAGCCTGAAGGCACGAAAGGCAAAGTTGATCTTGGCAGGATATAAACTCAGGATGTAAAGAACCAGAAGAAACGCTGTAAAGCATTTAGTCTGAAATGCTAACAGCTCTACCAGCTCACCTTTACTCTGGCTTTAATACAACCTGACATTACACATCTAACAGAATATTAATGGAAGCAAACAACAACAGCAAAACCAAATGTGGTCGATGATAAGACAACCCTTACCTTATCTTTCACCATATACTGTCTCAAGCGGAAGACATAGAGCTCTCTTTTCATACAGATGTCAACTGGTTTCAAAATATGTAGAGCATCTTCCATACTTTCAGGCAAATCTTTGTGGAGAATGTATTTGGCCAATTGCTGGAATTATGGAACATCATAAAAACTGGTTAAAAAATAAAGGGTTAAGATTTAACCATTTACATCATTGTTTTTACATTTGTTTTTTCAATGTTGGCATGGATCATATAAGTGTTATTAATCTTTAGACAGTCGTATAGGCGTAGGAGTGGCTGTGTGGTAAGTAGCTTGCTTACCAACCACATGGTTCTGGGTTCAGTCCCATTGCGTGGCACCTTGGGTAAGTGTCTTCTACTGTAGCCTCGGGCTGACCAAAGCCTTGTGAGTGGATTTGGTAGACGGAAACTGAAAGAAGCTCATCGTATATATGTATATATATATGTGTGTGTGTGTGTGTGTGTGTGTGTGTGTGTATATGTTTGTGTATTTGTGTTTGTCCCCCCAACATCGCTTGACAACCAATGCTGGTGTATTTATGTCCCTGTAACTTAGCAGTTCTGCAAAAGAGGCCGATAGAATAAATACTAGGCTTCCAAAGAATAAGTCCTGGGGTCGATTTGCTCGACTAAAAGCAGTGCTCCAGCATGGCCACAGTCAAATGACTGAAACAAGTAAAAGTGTCCTTTGTATCATGTGATACACAGGATATATCTCCCTGATGCTCATGCATCATCCATGATACACATTCCCAATTTTTTTTTCAATATTTTCATAAGATTTGGGGGTCGCATGGCAGGAAAGCTTTACATTACTAAGAACATAAAACAAAGGCTAATTACAAGTCAGAAACCAAGCATGGGCATTTAGGACAAATTGATAAAAATGCTTTGGACATGCAAAGACTTATGGCAGTACTGCATTGCAAGATGCACTTACTGTTGCCAAATCTTATGCGTTTTTTTTCTATCAAATAAGATATTTTTATAACACCTGTGTTTGCAAGCGAACACCACCAATGTCACTAGACTACAAAACAGTGTTTACAGGTGGGGTTACCATAACATCAGTTTCCAGGTCTCTCTCTATATTTATATAACTTTAAAAAAAACATTTGAGGTGAGGAGCAGAAAAAAGGAAACTACTTTTGAGAAAAGATAAAATTTACCAGAGCTTCTTCTGTGTTTGGAGTGGGAACATTGATTCCTTTCAGATCATATCTTGCAAGACGCAACTTCAGCTCCACAAGCTTGGCATATTTTTTAATGGCCTCTACTCTGTATATGGAAAGAAAGAACTATCACAGGAGGTCCTAGAGAAGTTACAGCAGAAGTTTGGAATCATTTCGATATTTTGGAGTAAAATTATTCTGAAAACTTAACACGATTACTGAAGGAAAAATTTCAGAGCCAGATACATCTTTTCACAGCTAGTTGCACATGGGGTCAGTGAAAGTAAAGGGATTAGGCCATGAACACTGCAGAATGTAAATAATGAGATATGAACCACTGATGCTTTGGTTGGTAGTCTGATACCTCAGTGACTCAGCCATCTGCAGCTCCTATAAATCATATACTATTTATATAAGAGAGAATAGTGAGGGTGTCACATTACAAGGACAAGATGACATGTTGAACCTTTGCACAAGGCACTAAATTTCGTGTTGCACCAGTCTACCCTGCTGATAGAAGTACCAGCTGGGGAGAAGAGGGTAGGTTAATCCAGTGGCAAGCTGGAGGTCTGTCCAGGGAGGTGATAACAAGGAAGAGCTTTATGCTCTTAATTACTTCATGCAGCTAGGAAGATTGCAAACCTCAGGTGGAGGAGAAGGGATCAACACTATGTTAGGAGATTAAGTAGCAGAGAGGGGTGAAGTATGAGAGAAAAAGGGCTGGAACAGAACAGGTTTCTTAGTATAAAGGAGCTACATGGCTACTTACATTTTTGAAGAAATGGTGGAAGGGATCAGGTCGAACTGGTGAGTGATAGTAATTTAACAAAATGCATAGTAAATTAGTTATATAATTAACTGGAATGATAAAAAGACAGTCATCACAGTAAGTGAAACTTAACCATTAGGACAGAAAACGTTTAAGACACCTGTTTCTGTCTGTCTGTCACACTAACAGTTCATCATCTGACAAGATCACCCCCTCCGATGCTGCCTCTCCTCTTAAAGATTCCTTGTCTTGTAAAGTTACTTGGTGACCCTGCCAGTGCTGATGCTACTTATAAAGCACCCAGTCCACACTGCAAAGTGGTTGGCATTTGGAAGGGCATCAGGCTGATCTTGCCTGTGCTGGTGCTACATAAAATGCACTCAGCCCACTTTGTGAATTGGTAGGTGTTAGGAAGGGCATCTAGCCATAAAAACAGTGCCAAAACTGACACAGAAGTATGGCGCAGGCTTCTATCAAACTATCCAACCCATGCCAGCAAGGAAGGAGGACGTATGATGACGATGATTGATATATATATATATATATATATATATCTATGGACACATAAGAGGTGCAGCAACATCAAAGGCAGGTTAACTAGCAAGTTAGTTTTTGTTTGTGGCAGATGTTCAGGTGCAATAAAGACTGTAAGCAAACAGGAAACAACTTCTATCTCATTCCAGGGTGAAAAACTAGAGGTAGTCGATAGCTTCCGCTATCTGGGCGACCAAGTTAGTAGTGGGGGTGGGTGCGCTGAAAGTGTAGCTGCTAGAATAAGAATAGCCTGGGC
>NC_068984.1:137178898-137183612 GCF_001194135.2 Octopus bimaculoides | reverse complement strand
GACTGACTCCCGTAGGATTTTCGAGTGAGATCGTTGCCAGTGCCCCTGGACTGGTTTGTGCGGGTGGCACATAAAAGACACCATTTCGAGCGTGGCCGTTTTCGTGCGGGTGACACGTAAAAGCACCCACTACACTCTCTGAGTGGTTGGCGTTAGGAAGGGCATCCAGCTGTAGAAACTCTGCCAAATTAGATTGGAGCCTGGTGTTGCCATCCGGTTTCACCAGTCCTCAGTCAAATCGTCCAACCCATGCTAGCATGGAAAGCGGATGTTAAACGATGATGATGATGATGATATATTGCACTTTTGATCCCCAGACCGGGCGTTGTGGGTGTTTATTGAGTGAAAACACCTAAAGCTCCTCGAGGCTCTGGCAGGGAGTGGTGGCGAACCCTGCTATACTCTTTCACCACAACTACTACACTCTCGGAGTGGTTGGCGTTAGGAAGAGCATTCAGCTGTAGAAACTCTGCCAGATCAGATTGGAGCCTGGTGCAGCCATCTGGTTCCCCAGTCCTCAGTCAAATCGTCCAACCCATGCTAGCATGGAAAGTGGACGTCAAACGATGATGATGATGATAATATATATAAACTGAAAGAGAGAAAAATGGGTTGCAGAACTCACTCTGGTTGTTTTAGTTTGGTAGTATCATCTACTAGTATGCGAATACCATCAGACCATGGAATTGGTGCCCATTTTATGACTTCCAGCACAGCAGAAATTTTTTGCTAAAAGACACAAAAAAATGACTTTTGTCTCGCATGTCTGTTTCACAATATTGTTTATTTCTAGTAGTGATAAACATGACCTAAGTGTAGTTTAAGCCAACTCCAGAAAGACCTCAAAGCATTTAACCGTTCAACATTCAGATTTCTCTGTCAAATGTTATGCTAATTTATTCACATTGATTTGAATTAAGTCATGCATTACCTGTTTGTAGCTTTGAGATTTCAATGAACTGATTGTTTATTTTTAGAGTAATGCTTTAGGTAGGGTAGGTATGAGAGGCCAGATCTGAACATCAAAAAGAGAGAATATTTAGGGCTGATCTTTTACCCTTTATCTTTTCCTCGTTTCAGTCACCTGACTGCAGCCATGCTGGAGCACCACCATGAAGGATTTTGAGTTGAATGTATCGATCCCAGCACTTTCGTCTGCCATTATATTGAATTCAAATTCTGCTGAGGCCGACTTTGCCTTTCATGCTTTTGGGGTCGATTAAATAAGTACCAGTTAATCACTGGGACTGATGTAATCGACATAATCCTTTTTGTCCCCTCTATGTTTAGCCCCCTGTGGGCAATAAAGAAATAAATACAGTAATACAGTGTCTGACTAATTCTGCCATCTGCAATTCTTATCAAAATGTATTGAAATGCCCAGTTAATTGTTTTTGATGGCATATGAGACATAATTGTGTTTTTCTAGAAAAATGTCTTAATAATGAAAAAAACTGGATCCTATATGTGAAGTTGGGCTAATATTATATGCTTTAACCCTTTCATTACTATATTTATTTTGAGATTCTCTGTGTTTCTTTCAATTATACTTTAAATATAACAAAGAATTAATTCAAAACTTATGGAAACATACTCAGAGCCAGAACCGGTTTCAGCCAGGTCATTAAGGAAAGGGTTAAAGCACTAAAAACCTTTTTTCCTAAGGCACGTAAAAAGCACCCACTACACTCTCGGAGTGGTTGGCATTAAGAAGGGCATCCAGTTATAGAAACTTTACCAGATCAGATTGGAGCCAGGTGCAGCCTCCTGGCTTGCCACGTCCAACCCATGCCAGCATGAAAAGCTGGACGTTAAACTATGATGATGATGTACTGCTGAAATTTGAGTGCATCCAATATGCCCGAGTGTCTTTTGTGCCAGTAAATATGGTAATGGTTTTCAAGTAAAGCTAAATGATGCATTAAAAATGGTGACTGCTAAGAAAAAGAGAAAAAAAAAAACAAATAGAGGATTCAACACAATAATAACAAGACAATAAAAGTCAAAATAGTTCAACAGCCAGTAGAACTAGCAGAACAGGTTAACAATACTAACTTTTACATCAGAAATATAACCAATGACAGCCAAAGCTTTCGATTCCCAATGTGCGTGGCCAAGATAGTTGATGCAGTGAGTTCGTTCGAGAAGATCCTAGAAAAACCAAAAAGAATATTCAGAAGAAGAATTACAATAAATCAACAAATGTTTTGGGAGATGTTAACCATTTAGCATTCAGGTTTCTCAGTCAAATGTGATGTGTACATATTCACACTGTTTTGAAATAATCATGGATTATTTTGCAGCGTCAAGACTTCAGTGATGCGATTGTTTGTTTTTTGAATGATATTGTAGGGTAGGTGTGAGAGGCCAGAGTCGACTAGTCTGAACATACAACATGTAAAAGCACCCAGTACACTCTGTAAAGTGGCTGGCATTAGGAAGGGCATCCAGTTGTAGAAACCATACCAGAACAGGCTGGAGTCTGGTACACCTGCCACCCAGCATGCCAGCTCTGGCCACACTGTTCAACCCATGCCAGCATGGACAACAAATGTTAAATGATGATGATGAACAGAATATTTTGACAAGATACAACTAGTTTAAATGCTGAAGGCTTAAAGACATGTACTGTTGGGAGAGCTAGTTGATCGTGGTGTCAGCATACCAGTACCATACACTAGCAAAGAAAGAGCAATTGTTATACAATGATGCAATCAACCGATAGCATAGACTGCTTCCCTCTCCACTGCAGCCCTGCTCAGTTGAAGGGGATCATAGCCTTGCAAGCCGTATAGTGATCTCACTTGTACTGGTGTCACAAAATAGGAACCCAAATACACTCTGTAAAGTGGTTGGCATTAAGAAGGGCATCCAGCTGTAGCAACCACAGGAACAAAATGCACTCTTTGGACCAGTCTTTGGATCCTCTTGAAATTGTACAACCCATGCCTTCGTGAACCACAGATGTTAAATGAATATAATGAAAGGGATAACTGTGGTACAGAAATGGTTAGTAATTGAAGAAAAAACAAGTATCTGAAATTCTGAATTTCTATGAAATGGTCACAAAATATAGAGGATAGTAACATTTCATATAAAAAAGAGAAATGCTCAATAACAACAAGACCAACAACATTCATACTTTAATATATTTGCAGAATATGTCATCCTCATTGAGTTGGTATTCTTTTATATATGGGTGGATAACTTCCTTGAGGGTTTTGTCCATCAATTCTATGGCCACCAAGCGATCCAGCATCCGAAAGACAACCGACTCAATAGTTTCCTGAATGTAAAAGAAAATGAATAACATTAAACTAACAAGGTTTATCTTTAACTTTTTTAACAAATGAAAATTCAGTAAGTGCAACAAAAGCAATATTGGATTAAAACAGCAATCTGTGTATCATACTTAAAGCAAACACATCATAGAAAGCTTAATTAACTGCACTATTCATCTGAAGGTATTTACTGAAGTAACTGTTGCAAGTTACTTGGCAACTCTGCTGGTACCAGTGCCACATAAAAAGCAACTGTGCCAGTGCCTTATAAAATGCACCCATGCTGGTGGCACGTAAAAACATCTAGTAAAGTGGCTGGATTTAGGAAGGGCATCCAGCTGTAGAATCCATGCCGAAACAGACAACTGAAGCCTGGACAGCTCTTATTTCTTTACTGCCCACACGGGGCTAAACATAGGAGGGACAAACAAGGACAGACAAAGGGATTATGTTGATTACATCGACCCCAGTGCGTAACTGGTACTTAATTTATCGACCTCGGCGGAATTTGAACTCAGAACGTAAACACAGACGAAATACTGCTAAGCATTTTGCCCAGCGTGCTAACGATTCTGCCAGCTCACCGCCTGGACAGCTCTTGTCAAACTGTTCAACCATGCCAGCATGGAAAACGGACGTTAAATGATGATGATAATGATATGCAACTAATAAGGGAGACGTGAAAAATTAAGTGATGTCTGTGCTTGTTTAAGTTAGAGGAAAGACTTTGTACAGAGCCAATCCCACTAAATTACATGTGTTTGCCCACAAAGAACTAGTTTAAACCATTGGATGCAAAGTTGCAAGTGTCATATCAGGGGTGGTTGCAAATCGATGTAATCGACCCCTGTACTCAGCTGGTACATATTTTACCCCCCCCCCTCCCCGCCCCAGGATGAAAGGCAGAGTCGACATTGTAATAATAATCTGGAAATACTGAAGGAGATAAAGAAAGAAAACAAAAAAAAAAACAAAAAAGCCATAAATGTTACCTGTGCAAAACTTGCAGCTGTCATTTTACAGTTGTACTTCGTATAAAGGCCTTCCAGTTGGCGGAATACAGTGATTAAGTTGATCAGCGGGGTTAAAGTTATCCTGAAGTTGGTGTATGTCTGTAAAAGCCAGAAAATAACAACGAAATGCATGAAATATAGCAAATTTGACATGGTTAATAATACTGACCTGCTTCGAGTACTTATTCTATTTTTTGTTATTTATTCCTTTACTTGTTTCGGTCATTTGACTATGGCCATGCTGGAGCACCACCTTTGTTCGAACAAATTGACCCCAGGACTTTGCTAAGTTACAGGGATGTAAACACACCAACATCGGTTGTCAAGCGAAGGTAGGGGGACAAACACAGATACACACATATATACATACATACACACACATATACATACGTATATATATATATATATATATATATATAT
>NC_068984.1:137176318-137178673 GCF_001194135.2 Octopus bimaculoides | reverse complement strand
TCGGTTGTCAAGCGAAGGTAGGGGGACAAACACAGATACACACATATATACATACATACACACACATGATGGGCTTCTTTTAGTTTCTGTCTACCAAATCCACTCACAAGGCTTTGGTCAGCCTGAGACTATAGTGGAAGACACTTGCCCAACATGCCACACAGTGGGACTGAACTCGGAACCATGTCGTTGGGAAGCAAACTTCTTACCACACAGCCATGCCACCAAGTTTGGGGGAATGGGGTAGGTCGATGTAATTAACCCCAGTACCCAACAGGTACATATTTTATTGACCCCCCCAAACGGATGAAAGGCAAAGTCGACATAATAATAATAATAATAATAATAATAATCTGGAAATACTGAAGGAGACAAAGTTAAGGAAAGACGGCAGCAGAAGTGTAGGGAGCTCTGAGAAGAGGTAATATCAAAGGGGCTCGGACCCTTAAGTGGTAGAGTGGACAGGCATCACTGGCCCCTCACTCAGCCCCTAAATATTACACTCTGATGTAGCACCTCAGATGACAGGCTAAAGCACATGAGGGAGTGGTGTTGACATGGCAAAATTAAATGGGCAAAGGAGATGTGGCAATGGCCGAGAAGACTAAAGATCAGGTGTTTGTGACTGAAGGGGAGCCACTCTACACTTTGTGGACCTTGGCTAGCAATCAACAGAAGAAAATCCACACAAAATGCAAGTGGTTGAACTTCAAGATAGCAACGTGGCCTTGGAAAAGGAAATTCTCAAACCACAAAAACGGTTCAAGGAGGAAAATGAATTACAGTAGTTAGGGCAACAGGTATTCCCTCAACCTTCGATTGAAAGATGCACTGAGGGTGGCTGCTGCCGACGGATCCTACTGTAGAAAGATAGAACGTCTTGCAGAAGATATGGTCCTTCAACTTGAACAGGTAGACAATAAATCTGGAGAAGAGCTCAGATCATAGCAACCACAGCTATTTGTTGTTGGCACTCTGTCGCTTACGACGTCGAGGGTTCCAGTTGATCCGATCAACGGAACAGCCTGCTCGTGAAATTAACGAAGTGGCTGAGCACTCCACAGACACGTGTACCCTTAACGTAGTTCTCGGGAATATTCAGCGTGACACAGTGTGACAAGGCTGACCCTTTGAATTATAGGCACAACAGAAACGGGAAGAAAGAGTGAGAGAAAGTTGTGGTGGAAGAGTACAGCAGGGTTTGCCACCATCCCCTGCTGGAGCCTCGTGGAGCTTTAGGTGTTTTCGCTCAATAAACACTCACAATGCCCGGTCTGGGAATCGAAACCGCGAGTCCGCTGCCCTAACCACTGGGCCATTGTGCCTCCACCGCAACCACAGCCAAGATAGGAATAAAATACAAAAGCGATGGTGATAAGATCATGAAGCTGTAGCGGTATTGTAAAGTTGATGATTTAATGAAGGACCAACCTGTAACTTGTGAAATCTTACCTTGAGAGCTGTCTCAGAAGGTGTTGACATGCATTGGTCGGAGGACATGTTTAACAAACTGGTAAACTTCTTATAGAAAGTTTCCATCACACACAGAGCGTTTGATGGCCATTCAGCCTAGAATAAAAACAGTAAAATGAAAGTCTTCATTATCATAATCAAATATTCCTAATTACATAACAATTACGATACTAATAACAGATGGTCTCTTTCTAATGTAGGTTGACCACTGATAGTTATACCATTTTTTGAAACTCTGAGAAACAAATCCCTAGATCCCTTTTATGAAGCATGCATCCACTCTTAGAATGATAATACCAAAGCCAAGTCATTGGGAAGTCAGTTTTATTACACATTCATGCAGCCTATATCTGTAAATGAATAACAAAGTTATCAAGAGAAAAACTCTAGATTCCACAATAGACATGCAAAATTCTTGACAGTGATACCACAAACAGCGAGCCTTTACATGATCATACAACCAGCCAGAAATAGCAAAAAAAGGTGGCGAGCTGGCAGAAACGTTAGCACGCCGGGCGGAATGCTTACTGGTATTTTGTCTGCCGCTACGTTCTGAATTCAAATTCTGCCGAGGTTGACTTTGCCTTTCATCCTTTCGGGATCGATAAATTAAGTACAAGTTACGCACTGGAGCCGATGTAATCGACTTAATCCGTTTGTCTGTCCTTGTTTGTCCCATCTATGTTTAGCCCCTTGTGGGCAATAAAGAAATAGGAAACGTTAACACGCCGGGCGAAATGCTTAGCGGTATTTCATCCGTCTTTACGTTCTGAGTTCAAAATCTGCCGAAGTCGATTTTGCCTTTCATACTTTCAGGGTCGATAAATTAAGTACCAGTTGCGTACTGGGGTCGATCTAATCGACTTAATCCGTTTGTCTGTC
>NC_068984.1:137159101-137175808 GCF_001194135.2 Octopus bimaculoides | reverse complement strand
AGAGAGAGAGAGAGAGAGAGAGAGAGAGAGAGAGAGAGAGAGAAAGAGTAGTGGTAGACAGAACAGGAAGTAGAAAGTAAAACGAGAGATAGTTTTCTCCTGGTTTTTTTTTTTGTGTAAGTCAAATCCTTTGCTTACAGCAAATAAAGTTGGATAATTTCTGTGCTGATGACAGCTATTGAGCCAGAAACACAGGTCCATGAGCGTCTCCAGAGAGTAAAACTATCCTTTTCCTTAATGGCAGGTCAGTTTTAGAGAAATTCTTTATTTTTGAGACAGTCACCCCTTCTCAAGTTGAGTTCCTCTTAATTGTCATTTAGTAATTTTATGATACATCTGCCAGGTAAAGTAATTCCCTTCTCCCACTATTTATAGTCAGTCATGTTCTCACAGTATATTGGAAATAAATGACACTGCTAGTATGACAATGACACACACACAACAATCACGTGATGTCAAGTAAACAGAAACACACACGCACATGTTTTTGAAAAAAAATTGAGTAATGAAAGTGCTTACACACACACACACACAATGTGCAAATTTTATATCAAAAGATAAGCGTCGTTCTGTTTATCTAAGACATTTTTAAAACAGTTAACATTTAAGAAAATCTTTCTTTAAATACTGTATCATGACTGCACCAAGCAATTTTGTACACATGTAGGTGTATGAGTCTGGATCCACTCACAGGGCTCTGGTTGGCCTGGAGATATAGTAGGAAAGAGGGAGAGAGACAGAAAGAGTCGAAGCAGTGGTAAACAGAACAAGAAGCAGAAAATAGAAGACACCTACCCAAGGTGCCATACAGTGGGACTGAACCTGAAACCCTATGGTTGCAAAGCAAACTTCTTAACCACATAGCAATGTCTGATCTATTCAGTATTAAGTAAATCAGGAGCTGAAACAATCAGAAAGACACACACGCGATGATTGAAACTGGTTATGATAGAAACTAAGAATCTTACCAAACTACGTGGAATCACTCTAATAACATACGGGATGAAATCTTCCAGTAACCATGCCTGCAGCTGGGTGATGCTGACATGGAGTGGTAGACTGTTTAGCATCAGTTCCAGGGAGTCAACAGAATGCAATCTCGCAATTTCATGCTTGAAGATAGATGGACAAAGAAGAAAGTGAGAAAGTAAAATGAAAACCGACCTCAAATTATAAAAATTCATTTAGAAATCTCACTTTATTACACACAGGTACAAAGCCTCGGACATTGAGAGTGATGAAACAGCTGAATATATGAAGCTCATTATGCCAGTGACTGTTTTAACCTTTAGCATACAGTAGTTACATCATGTCACAGTATGAGTTTTCTCCCCTGTAGTAACAGGGGAAACAATTCTAAAGAAAATGCAGCATGCTAAAGGTTAATTTAAGAACATGAAGGCATGAAAGTAGAAATTGTAATTAAAGGCTTTAATTGAGATTACTTTGAGGCAGGAAGTTTGTATCAAAGAAGTTGGGGTGGTATCATTAAAAGGGTTAAAGAAACCTTCTATAACTTACATGGTGCCTTCTCCAAATTGTAAACGCTACATGAAGTAACTCGCTATGGAAAGAGTTGATTATCTTGTGAAAGAGATCGGCCTTCTTGAAATCTTCCCATACTTCTGCTCTGTTAGACAAAAATAAATAAATAAAATGAAAATGATGGAGAAAAAAAAAAAAGAAACAGAGAATGACAGGAAATTCTTCAGTTTTAGATTGTAGAGACATACAAAAAAAAGATAAATTCTCTTACTTGTAATATTTACGACCAAGCGCAAAACAGAAAGTGTAGAAACGATAGAGCACCTGCTTCACCTAAAAGAGAAAGAGAGAGAGTGAGAGAGAATGTGTTATTACTCAGTTACTGGCTCATGCCAACATCCTACTCCATCATTTTGCAGTATCCAATACAAAGGAACTGATGCCTCTAGATACACTATACCACAGCCAGCCACCTAAATGCTACTAGCCAACATCCTATTTGTGCATATGGGTTGAAGAAGATAGTGTTGATGATGTGTTAGGGGTACCCTTATGTTACAGGGAGGTGAATATAAGAGAAGCAGTACAGGATAGGGGTGAGTGGGTAACCATTCAAAATAATAATTTTTGTTAATCTTACTTTATTTAAGAGAGTGTTGTCTAATTCAGTCTTTTCGTTGGCTGGTTTGTTGGTCAACTGAAAAACGAAACAAATACCGAACATTTCAAAAACTGGAAAAAGATACAAAACCAAAATGGATATGACAAGCTCTTTCCTACAATAGTTTGGGTTTTGCATAAAATCATCGCTATCATCATCATTTTAACATTTAGGAAGGGCATCCAGCTGTAGAAACCTTGCCAGATCAGATTGGAGCCTGGTGCAGCTGCTGGCTCTCCAGACCTCAGCCAAACTGTCCAACCCATGCCAGCATGGTAAATGGACATTAAACTATGATTATGATGGATTTTCTATGCTGGCATGGGTTGGGTGGGTTGACAGGAGCTGGCCAGTCAGAGAACTGTACCAGGTCCCAATTGTCTGTTTTGGCATGGTTTCTACACCTGGATGCCCTTCCTAATGTCATCCACTTTACAGAGTGTACTGGGTGCTTTTGTACATGGAACCAGCACCAGTACTATTACATGACACCAGCACAGGTGCTTTATACGTGACACTGGAAGATGATAGAATAAAGTTAGTCTGTTAACTAGATATAGGGTGACGATGCTGATACAGAGTGCGTTTGGCAGTGAAAAGGCCTTTAAAATATCAGTGATACCTATATAATACAGAATAAACAAGGATGATGAACTCTACAAAGTACACAAACTGGATGGAATATGTACTTACCCGTAACTTGATGTATTCTAGTAATTTGTGTGTGTCTGAGAAAGTGGTCAAACTTGTGGAGAGGCACAATTGCACAACAAAATGGTCATCCTGAAAAGAAAAGCAAGAATCAAAACAAACAAAATCAGTCAGTGTCACTAAATAGGATTTTATGATCATCTACTTTGTTAACAACTGGAACTGATGGAAAAGTCAACCCACTACAAACCACTCAATCATCATCATCATCGTTTAACGTCCGCTTTCCATGCTAGCATGGGTTGGACGATTTGACTGAGGACTGGTGAACCAGATGACTACACCAGGCTCCAATCTGATCTGGCAGAGTTTCTACAGCTGGATGCTCTTCCTGACGCCAACCCACTTTACAGAGTGTATTGGGTGCTCTTTGTGTGGCACTGGCAAGGATGTCTTCCACACGATGCAGGCACAAGTGCTTTTTCCATGGTGCTGATACAGGTGTTTTCTTATGTGGCACCTCAAAGTCGCAAAGTAGTGTGCAAGACAATATTTGTTGAAGCAATACCTTTCCCTAGTTTAAAAATATATAAATTGTCCCTCACCTAAAAAAGAAAAAAAGATTATCCTGTGATGCTGTTGAACAAACAGAGAGGACGCACCTGAGAGTATTGCCAAGAGTAAGGCAACCTCTTTAATGACATGTCATAAACAGACGGTATGAGGGAGACGTGGTCCCTGACTAATCAACAAAGGGAGTAACCATGAAATAAAGTCTGATTTGATGTGCAACAACCAGTCCAAACCATGCAAGCATGGAATTAACCACCAGAAAGACGTTGTGGGAGCAACTGTTTTACATCTTGATAGCTTGCGAAGTTTCTCTGTGTGTGTGTGTATATTTGTGTGTCTGTGTGTCTCTCCACCATCCGAGTGAGAGGGTGTTTTCATGGAGTACTTGTTTCTACAGTTGGATGCCCTTCACTGACCACTCAAGCATGAAAAAAACGAAAGAGAAAAAGGATAGATGGTTAGAGAGAGAGAGAAAATATCTATGTTGGCAGGAGAAGATAAGAATGAAATCAAATAGAAGGAAGAATTCTGTACTTACTTTAACCAGCTTGAGAAGAGGCCACAGCTTATTCGTCAGTTCTTCTTTATTGTCGACAGTGTCTTCTCTCCATGGAGACAGCATATCTAAAATATGCTTTAAATGAGCTTTGTGGAGAGACTGTAAAAAGAAATGGCATTTAGACATTTTGTTTTGGTATAAATATGTGAACATTTTTACCCTACAAGTATATACTGGCACTCTGTTGGTTATGACGAGGGTTCCAGTTAATCCGATTGAAGGAACAACCTGTTCCATTGATCGCAAGTGACTGAGTACTCCACAAACATGCATACCCTTAACATAGTTTTCAAGGGGATTCAGCTTGACACAGAATGTGACAAGGTTGGGTTTTTGAATTTAGAAGTACAACTCACTTTTGCAAGTCGAATGAACTGGAGCAACAAGAAATAAAGTGCCTTGCTCAAGGATACAATGTGTTGCAGGGAATTGAACTCATGACCTTACAACCATGAGCTGAATACCTCAACCGCCACGTGCCTTCACACAAATATACAAGTTGCCATTGCAGTAACAATCTATAGTCTATTGAACAGTTGAATATTTCTTCTGTTTACAATGATCATACTGGGTACTACAGAGCCAGAGGCGGTTTCAGCCGGGTTGGTATCAAAAGAGTTAATGTTACTCTGGTTGTCAGAAAATGTATTAAATGAAGACAATAAAGTAAATAGCATTAGGTTGTTTTTCCATAGAAGATTGTAAGAAGTGAAACTTGGTCAACAAGCAGAAATCTAAATAAGACAAATACCATTTACCTGTATGTCAAGGCCATACTGTTCTGCAAAATTCTTGGCTTCTTCAAAGCGCATCTTACGAAGCAAAGTCTGAAACCTGAAATGCATATGAAAATAATACAAATAATATAAACTCTCTCTTTCTCCATGTATATACACACACACAAGCATGATTTCATAATTTATAACACAGAAGATAATTTGACGATAAAATAGCAATGGTCAACGAACCGTGTTTCTGCATCACTTTCTGTTATGAGACGAAATCGCAAGGATTCAAAACTCTCAGGATTTCTATAGAAAAAGACCGACAAATAAATAAAATGTGGTTATGTTAGAAAACCTTTTTGGTATCGTTAAGTTAGAGAATACACAGGTAAAAGGTGCAGTTTATTTCATATTGTAATATCTACAATGTGATCTAGTTGCATCCTGTTCTACATTACAAGCAACATTCTAATTGTCACCACTTAATCTACCTAAAAGCAAATTCCATCTAACCCATGCAAGCATGGAAAAGTGGATGTTAAATGATGAAAATGTTTAGACAAAAACATCTTACTTACATCAGATCTGTACAACCTTCGACAATATTCAAATTCTCCTGCAAATAAACAATTCTAGACATCAGAATTTCGTTTTCATTAGTTTGCTGTGGTGGAATTTTTCATAGCTAAGTAAGGCCTTTATCAAGTGATGGATTACCTGTTCTGGCACTTTGTTGGTTACGACGATCAGGATTCCAGTTGATCTGATCAACAACGGAAGAGCCTGCTCGTGAAATTAACATGCAACTGGCCGAGCAATCCACAAATTATTGATTGTGGATACCTGTACATGACTTAACACAATATGAACTGTTATGCTCCAGCATGGATCATCAAAACATAATTGGACCCAGAACCAAAGTTGATTACTGACTCAGGTAAAAGAAGTCCATAGGTGAGGCTGAGTACCTGAACAAACAGCTTCCTGTCACATTCCTCAAATCAGAGGATGTCTATACTTCGTTTTTGCTCTTTTAAGCAAATTCTGTTTAATATAAAGTGAGACCAGTTAACGATTTATTAAAGGACCTGGTATAGATGTTGTAAACAAGACACAAATATTAGCCATTTTGGCTAATAATCTGATGCCTTCATCATTATTAGTTAACCATTTCTAAATGATGGTACAAATATAATATGATGATGATGATATAATTTTAAATTTTGGCACAAGGTCAGGGGAAGGGTTAAGTTGATTATATTGATCCCAGTGCTCAACTGGTACTTACTTTATTAACCCTGAAAGAATGAAAGGTGAAGTTGGCCCTAGCAGATTTTGAACTCAAAATGTAAAGATGGATGAAATCCTGCTAAGCACTTTAACGATTCTGCCAGTTCGCATGTTAATGATTCAGCGTGGCATGTTAACGGTCCTGCCAGCTCACCACCCTTGGCACAGATATTATAACGAATCTACCCGAGCATCTAGCATTTATTTCATCCAAGGATGGCACACCCTGCCACATCTTCACTACAGTCCTCTCTCTTTTCCAACAGGTGAAACCATGTATCTCCTCTAAAAGCAACACATCTGTCTAAGGCACCATGCCGTAGGACTGAACCTGAAACCACGTGGTTGCTAAGCGAGCTTCTTAACCACATAGCCATGTTAGCACCTCTTAAAAAAAGAAGAAATTTAAAATTAGAGAAAGAACCTACCTGGGTAGAATTTGATTGAGTGAGCTCAACGACTGCACCCAGTTTTAATTGGTAGATACATTCAAAACCAGGCAGCTGTCGTACTTCTAGAAAAGTTTCACTGGGTTTCTCCTTCCTCAGGATAACAACTCGAATATTTTTGAGGCTAAAAAACAGATTAAAACAACAGATTAAAAGGAGGATTATAGCCAGAATAATTAATATGCATTTGATTTTAGTAGCTGAATAACAATTTAAACATCTTTTCGAAACTCTGATTTATATTAGTTTTAAGCAGATTTACATTCCTCATCATCATTTAACCCATGGCAGCATGGAAAGCAGACGCTAAATGATGATGATAATGATATCAATGTACATATGTATGTGTGTGCGTGAATGTCTTTGTGTTTGTGGCCGCCACTGCCACCACCACCAAATCCTCCTATTCTGCTTCACCCTCTGTTGGTGTGTTTATGCTTCCATAAATTGCTAAATCAGTAAAGGAGACCAAGAGAATAAGTACCAGATTCATCATCATCATTTAACGTCTGGTGTCCATGGTGGCATAGGTCGGATGATTTGACCAGGGCTGGAAAGCTGAGGGGCTGCACCAGACACCAGTCTGATTTGGCATGGTTTTCTACGGCTTGATGCCCTTCCTAACGCCAACCACTCTGAGAGTGTAATGGGCGCTTTTACGTGCCACCAGTATGTGTCACAACTATGATTTCACTTGGCTTGATGGGTCTTCTCAAGCATGGAACATTACCAATGTTAAATATGAATAAATAAGCATAACATTTGACAAAGCAATGTGAATGCTAACGAGTTAAATGAATTAGTTTACCTTGAGCTTGATAAAGCACTTGTATCCAGAACGTTGAATCCTTTCACAGTCAAGTTTGAGAAAATTTCTAAAAGAATCAAAGAAGTGGCATCCCAGAGGCTCAGAGTTTCCTGCAGACAGACAAAAAGAAAGAAAAGATAAAAAAAACAAACAAAAAAAACAAGATGTTATAACAAAACACACCAGCGGTTTGGCAAAAGAGACCGCTAGAATAAGTACTAGGCATACAAAGAATAAGTCCTGGGGTCGATTTGCTCAACTAAAGGCAGTGCTCCAGCATGGCCACAGTCAAATGACTGAAACAAGTAAAAGAGATTTGACAGAGTAATCTGAATGCGAGATGGACAAACTTTCTGTCAATCATCATCATCGTTTAAAGTCTGCTTTCCATGCTAGCATGGGTTGGACAATTTGACTGAGGACTGGCAAGCCAGAAGGCTGCACCAGGCTCCAATCTGATCTGGCAGAGTTTCTACAGCTGGATGCCCTTCCTAACGCCAACCACTTGGAGAGTGTAGTGGGTGCTTTTACGTGCCACCAGCACACGATACTGGCAACAGCCACGCTCAAAACGGTGTTTTTTACGTGCCACCTGTACGTGAGCCAGTCCAGCAGCACCGGCAACAACCTCGCTGGAATGTTTTTCAAACGTGCCACCAGCACAAGTGCTAGAAGGCAACGCTGGTAATGATTATGCTCAAATGGTGCTATTTACGGGCCACTAGCATGGAAGCTAGACAGCTGTTTTAAATGTATAGGTCCCTTCATTTCTTTTGATGTACTCCCTTATGCTTCAGTGGCCTCAAGCTTTGTCTGGGACAAAATCATATAAAGAGAGAGAAGAAAAATTGTCAAACCACAGACTACTCACATTTTTATCCAGAACGAAGAAATATTTCCCATTCAATGTTGTCTGAATGGACTTAATACCAACATCTACAAAAGCGGAATACAGCATTCTTGATCAGGTGAAGTGAAGACATTAACAAGATGTCTGATATGCAAATAATTTTCATGGCAGAGTAAAAGCTATCTAACAAAGAAAGAAAACAAACAAACTGTTTGTTGTTGGAATGGGAATATTGCTGCTGCCTAAACTATGGCCTGCAGTCTGGTACTGGTCCAGAACATACACACACAAAACCCAACCCTTTTGGGTTTCAACAAAAGAGAATAATTGTTCTGTTATATATGGAATCATTAAGAAATGCTGTAGGTGTCTGAAATAGAGCTTATTCAGTTGTAATTGAGAAGCTTGCTTCCTAACCATGTGGTCTTGGGTTCAGTCCCATTGCACAGCACCTTGGGGAAGTGTTTTTCTACTGTAGTCTTGAGACTGGATTTGGGAGATGGAAACTGAAAGAAGCTTGTTGCACCGTGTGTATGTAGGCATGATTGTGTGTGTGTGTGTATGAGTGCATGTAGGCATGAGTGTGTGTGTGTGTGTGTGTGTGTGAGAGTACCCTGGTCTAGATGTCACATGATTGATGGAAAATGAGCACCAAGCAAGGCTGTTGTTTCCAGTCTTCTGTGAAAAATGTGCCTTGCTATGGGAAAACAATATCTAGCTTGGAAGCTGGGTAGGGTTGGCGACCAAAAAGGGCAACTGACTGTAGAATGTCTATCTCCACAAATTCTGGCTGATCCATGCAAGCATTAAAAAGCGGATGTTAAATGAGGAAGACATCATTTGCAAACCCTTTCAGTCACAATTAGGCAGATGATCATCAAGTTATAAAACCGTGACATGCATAACAACAAAGATGAGTGAATTTTCTGTCCCGTTGCTCGTGTCCGATCATGAAAGAAGGTGAAAGGAGGCAAAATGCCGTGTGATCCATGAAACTCCTAGAAACAGGGGTAAACACCCACATGTAGTAAAATGTTGATGACGATGTGTTATCTAATTGGAACAAGAAAACAAAAAAAGTAACTAACTGTTTAGTTGCGCGTTTTCCACTTCGTCAGTTATTTTCAATTTGCCGTCTGTCCAAATCCACCTGGCTAAGACAGCTGGACCATTGCCCTAAAGGAAAGAGAAAGTGAAACACTTCAACAAAGAACAAAAGGGTAAGTCCAATATTGGTGGAATTTCAACCCAGAATGTAAAGTGCAGTAGTTGAATACAGTATATTTTGTCTAATGCTCTACTGACCCTATCGTACCACCTCCTTAAAATGGATCTAAAAGAAATAACAATCAGTCATTTAATTTGAAACAAGAAAAATTATTAAGTTGACAGCATACAAGTACTTCATTGTATTACTACTGCATAAATCTCTCTGAGAGATTTAGAAATGTATTATTTCTAAGAAAAATTATTTAAGGAGATAGCATACTGCTGTAATAATATTCTTATCTGCTACAATTACATCTGTGGCACCATTACGATGTATTTTAGAGGTTTCGGAACGGAAGGCCAATCTCTTGTAAAGTTTGCTTGCAAGGTCTTCTGAAATTTGAAAAGAATATAAAATTAGATCAATGTAAAATTGAATAAGTTTAACCTGTTTTGTCATCATCTATACTAGAACAAAGTTTGAGGAACGACATGAAAAGCAATTAAAGTCTATATTGTCTAGAAAATTCTTTAAAATTCCAGTTTAATATATTTTTATTCAAAATGAGGTTTTTAAATTATTTTATCATTGAAGATTTCAAGCACATGGTTCAATCAGAAAAACTAATTTTAGTTCAACGAGATAGTCATCTTGCACTGCGAGTGAGAGTATTTAACATCTCTGTATATATTTCTTCTAAAATTATAAATGCTCCCCGAATATTTCCAACACTAATTTGTATAGACATATTGATAAAAACATTTCTCCAAATTATAAATTTAATCCAGTGTCAGCCAAATTATGTTGAATCCAGCATCCTTTCATATTTGTTGGGTGTTTTTGAAGAAATAGTAAACTTAAGAAAGTGGTTTTAATTTTCCTACATCAACTGTACCAAATATAAACTTGTATTTAGATATTTTTTTATTGATATTTATATATTTTTTATTTCATATGAAATTTATTTATAAAAAAATTGTTTTTCTTTGCTTAATAAAATCAGTTTTGTGAAATCTAGAATAGGTCTTCCTTTATTATTTTACTCTATACAAGTATCTGAGTCTCAGTTAATTTTGAAAATGGTGTTTGAAGCAATAACTGTTTCTTCATATTATAATAAAAGGTTTTAATTTAGATGTAATTATGTAAAAACAAGACTTATTTTTATGAACTTTTGGGTGGTCTCAGGTGGGTCATATCAAAAATATTAAAAACAGTTTGTAAATTAAGAAATTCAATTTAAACACAAATTCAGATTTTTAAAAATTTGCTGTTAAAACAATGAATAAATCAAAAGAAAAAATAGAAAACAAAACAATTACCTCCAGAAGCAAAAAAATCTTTGTTGAGGTCTTTAAAGACCAACAGTTCACCAGTAGATAATAAAATAAGAAGGTTCCATTGACTGTCTGGAACAGAGGAAATGAAACAAAACACTATAATTAAACAAGATTGACTATGAAGAGAATAATTGCTATAGTCATACATGCAGTGAAAACAAACAACCATCAGCTCATTGTCCAGGTGCTAAGGAATGGATCCTCTACATGGGTGACTGACTTGCCAGAAATAGCAATCAATTCTGCTTCAAATGATACTCTACTGTCTTCAAAATGGAAGGACACAATAGATAAGATAATGTACTCTCTTATAAAGATGGTTTGTCATGGATGGAATGTCTAATTACAGATCAGTTTGATCAGTGCTGACCTGAAAATAAACAACAACAATATCCATGCTATCTTCCACCTCATCATCATTTATCGTCCGCTTTCCATGCTAGCATGTGTTGGATGATGTGACTCAGGACTGGGGAACCAGATGGCTACACCAGGCTCCAATCTGATTTGGCAGAGTTTCTACAGCTGGATGACCTTCCTAACGCTAACCACTCTGAGAGTGGGGGCTTTTACATGCCACCGGCACGAAGGCTAGTCAGGCGGTACTGGCAACGGCCACGCTCAAAATGGTGTTTTTACATGCCACCTGCACAGGAGCCAGTCTAGCGGCACTGGCAACGACTTTGCTCGAATGTTTTCTAACGCGTCACTGGCACAAGTGCCAGTAATGCGACGCTGGTAATGATCATGCTCAAATGGTGCTATTTACGTGCCACTTGTATGGTAGCCAGACAGCTGCTCTGGCAATGACCACGCTCGGACGGTGCTGTTAGTGCTCCACTGGCACAGGTGCCAGTCAACGAATATGGTTCAATTATGATTTTAGCTTTTAAAAGGCAGAGGAACGCAGTACCAGCGTGTTGTTACGCAGGGGCAAAATAATTCAACTGCCCTGCTACAGGGGTCAATGGCAATATTACAGGTGCATGCATAATAAAGGTACCCATTGAAGCATTCTCCACCGAACATTTTAACTCACCTGTATTTTCCTTTACTATTATTTTCCTGAAAGCATGTTCTTCAGATACCTTCTTCCCAGCTAGAAGGTTCTGGAAGAAAAATAGCAATAGAAATTGTTTCAGACATAGTCACAACAGCAAAAATTTCTGCTATAGGCACAAGGCATGAAATTTGGGGGGGGGAGGAGAATAGTCAATGTAATCGACCCCAAAAGGACGAAAGGCTAAGTCGGCCTCGGTGGAATTTGAACTTGGAATGTAGAGAGAGTAAATGTCATCGACAATTCTGCCAACTTATTGCCTTAATAATAATAATAATAATAATAATCCTTTCTACTATAGGCACAAGGCCTGAAGTTTTGGGGGAGGGGACTAGTCGATTATATTGACCCCAGAATTTCACTGGTACTTAATTTATCGACCCTGAAAGGATGAAAGGCAAAGTCAACCTCGGCGGAATTTGAACTCAGAGCATTGCGACAGGTGAAATACTGCTAAGCATTTCGCCCAGTGTGCTGATTTAATAATAATAATAATAATAATAATAATAATAATTACGGAGATGCACTTGCATAGCAAGTGACCTGATCTGAGATCGTGTGCTGGAACGAAAACAATTGCAGCGTGGAAGGTGTTTATAAGCCATTTAAAATAACACACAAAATCCATTAGATTCACTTCAACATTTAAATTTAATTTGTCAAAATATTTTCGTCGCTTTTGAGACCGCGACCTGTTCACTGACAAAATTATTGTTTCCAATATAGATATAAGGCCTGAAATTTTGGTGGTAGGAGATAGTAGATTAAATCAACTCCATTTCTTGTCTGGAACTCTGTACTGGTATTTCTTGAGTGGTAGGCATGAACGTCTACCATAAGATGGTTGGTTAAGAATATGAAGGATCTTATGATGGTGTCCACCAACCTTTCAACCAGGTAGAAATAACGACAAGACCTCGCCTCAAATTATAGCCAACAACTTAAAAAGACAGAAATGCATTGAATAATATCATCCTAGACACCTAAAAATAGATGAGACAGTCATGGTTGGACTGCTTTTGATCTTAGATCAGTTTGACTAGGTCTGCCCAGGGCAGCAGCAGAGATAAAAAGTTTATTTAGTAATGGCATGTTTCTGGTTTACTGCATGGGACTTAGAGCTACTATAGCTTTGAGTCAGCTAAAGTTTTCTGAATGGAATTTAGGTAATGGGAAACCGTGTGGAAGCCTGGTATTTGGGTTGTTTCTGTTCTGGGATGGTAGACTTTATCTGTCACCTCCTTCAGCCCCACTACTTGAGCCATGTGTACTTTTAGCAACTGTTTGATTTCTAGTTTCCCCTGGTCTGTGGAAAAGTTTGTTCTTTCCTACCAGTCTGGGAGAGCCTGTCCTTTCCTTCTAATGAGGAGAAGAAGAAGAAAACAACAGCTAACTTCTGTAATACTGTGCAAGAATTTTTTCTCTGCATTAGGGTCAATTTGAGGTATGGCCATTTAAAATTATAGATACAACTGGAAACTGAATGCTTACGAATGTAAAGATGATCTCTGAGGTGTCTGTGTCGACAATGTAGATAATACCTTTTTTGTCACCAACAATGAGAAAAGAACCATCTGGACAATATCTCAAAGCATCAACGAAGAAGTCTGGAAAGAGAAAAATAAATAAATAAAATAGTTTAAAATATATAATCAGTATGTTTGTATGATTAAGAAGTTTGCTTCATAACTGTGTGATACTTCTTAAGGTTATTTAATAGACTATCAATAGATATCTTGTTTATCAGGAATCAATAACAGAACATTGGTTTCAAATTTTAGCATTGCCAGTGCTGGTGGCATGTAAAAAACACCATTTGAGTGTGATTGATGCCAGTGCCGGCTGACTGGTCTTGTGCTGCTGGTACGTAAAAAGCACCATTCAAGTGTGGTTGATGCCAGTACCGCTTGACTGGCTCTTGTGCCAGTGGCACGTAAAAAGCACCCACTACACTCTAGGAGTGGTTGGAATTAGGAAGGGCATCCAGCTGTAGAAACATTGCCAGATCAGATTGGAGCCTGGTGCAACCTTCTGGCTTGCCAGCCCTCAGTCAAACCGTCCTTTCCATGCCAGCATGGAAAGCGGACGATTGCTAATGATTCTGCCAGCTCACTACCTTAATAATAAGAAGAAAAAGAAGAAAAATCCTTTCTACTGAAGGCACAAGGCCTGAAATTTGGGTAGGGTGGGGACTAGTCAATCATATCAACCCAGAAAGGATGAAAGACGAAGTTGACCTTGGTGGGAATTTGAACTCTGAATGTAGAAACAGGTGAAATACCACTAGGCGTTTCGTCCAGTGTGCTTGCCACCTTAATAATAATAATAACCATCCTTTCTATTATAGGCAAAAGGACTGATATTTTGAGGTAGGGGACAACACCTCTAACAACTAAGCCATGTGCCTTCATGGTTTTATAATAATAACACCATTTTCACAGATACAGACAGACAGTAATAAAAAGCTCAAAGAAACTTACCAAACTTTAGAGACATCATAAACTGGCAGTCCACAAAGAGAGACAAATTGTTGTCGACAGCAACACAAAATAAGTCACCCAACTCTTCAGACACCACGTTAGGATATGATTCATTATCCTGAAGAAGGAAAAGAAATTAGAAAACGCTTATAGGCTCAGATGTGGCTGTGTGGAAAGAAGTCTGGGCAAGTGTCTATTACTATAGCGTTGGGCAGACCCGTGACGCAACAATTCAGCACAGTACATCTTATTGAACTTAGGTAAAGGTTATTTTAGGATTGGGGAAAAAACAGAGGGAAAATTTCAATTATTTATTTAACCCTTTCGTTACCAATCTGGCTGAAACCGGCTCTGGTTCTGAGTACAAATGTCTTGTTGTCATAAGTTTTGAATTAATATCTTCCACCAAACCTTAGTCACAATTTATGTTCTTAACACTAGCTGAATGATAACTAAGTTATTTTACTAAATTCTTTGTTATATTTAAAGTAATTGAAAGAAACACAGAACATGCCCGATGCAAGGCAAAGTCAACCTCAGCAGAAAAACTAAATACATTATACATAAAAGGGCAGGAAACTAATAAAGAGAAAAAATAAAAAATAAAAATCTTACCTCATTACTGCTGGATGATAGTGTAGCAAATGTATTAACTTGGTAGAGAGCAGTACCAGTTTCATAACGGGGTCCAAAGTTTATAGTTTCATCTGCACCAAATGCAGAGTGTAACTCATCCCAACACGACATTTTCCTGGGAAAGCAGATAAAAATCAGTGAGTCACTTTTCTGATATTCCTGCCTCTACGCATTCTTTCAGGTGTCTGAAGGAATGTGTATCTGCAGTAAATCCATAATAATTCCAACTTTACTGTAAGAATGCATTCAATAAATCATCAGTTTTTGATGGAGTAAATAAACCAACTTAAGAACTTGTCTTGTTTGCAAACCCAAACAATAAATAAACATGCAAAGATGGTTTCCTTTTTATATTTTTACCCCCAGTTTGCCAAGCAAATATAAAATGAGCTGATTTTATCTGGCACATTAGAAACAAACTGGAGATGTCCAGAAACTGGTCAGAAGAATACTTCTCTTTGGTGGATCATTATGTAACTATACGACTGTTATATATGTATATAATGTGTATGCACCTTCAAATCAAGAGTTAATGATGTAACTGAAAGTGAATTATGAAACAGCTGTAACCACAGTTATATCTTATTTGCTTCTCACTTCTCCTGAATTTTAATTACAGGGTATGCCCTGGCACATCTTCACCCCCCCCCCTTCTCTTCCAAATAAGGAAGTGTTTCTTGGATTTTCAGGTCTGTAGTCATGTTAAATTACATCCTAAATTTAATTAATGTGTCCTGACTGCAAGATAATCCAGCTAGATTGCTCCATGCGAGTTTGTTTGAACCTTCAAATCAATATTTTCTATTATATTTAACACACACATATTGGGTTTGGGTCATAGCTTTTCTCTGATGAGCAAGGCAGTGCAATGAATTGAAGATTCTCAGATCATACATGTAAAATCTCAAAATGACTATACGTGTGAACTCCATTCCTGGACATTGTTTCGTCACAGCTTTCAGAAAAATGGATATTTCTTTAATGAAATTTCCAACTCTAGCTGTGTGGCACCTTGGACAAGTGTCTTCTACTATGGCCTCAGCCTGACCAAAACCTTGTGAATGGATTTGGCAGGCAGAAACTGAAAGGTGGCGAGCTGGCAGAAACGTTAGCACGCCGGGCGGAATGCTTAGCGCTATTTCGTCCGTCTTGACGTTCTGAGTTCAAATTCCGACTTTCATCCTTTCGGGGTTGATAAATTAAGTACCAGTTATGCACTGGGGTAGATGTAATCGACTCAACCCCTTTTTTTGTTTCCTCTATGTTTAGTCCCTTGTGGGCAGTAAAGAAATAAGAAACTGAAAGATGACTGTCGCACGTGTGTCCCTCTGACTCCCATCACTACTTGACAACTGGTGATGTGTCACAGTAAATTAGTGGTTGGGCAAAAGAGACTGATAGAATAAGTACCAAACAGATTCGTTTGGTTCAAATTTCTCTAGGTGGTGCTTCAGCATGTCTGCAGTCTAATGTCTGAAACACGTTTCAGGTGGTAAAGATTACAGTTATATTGGAATTTGATGTGAGGAAAAAAAAAATAGTAGGGGGTAGGATCGGAGAATTCACACACCTCATCAAAACGTATGAGGAAACAAAGCCGAGATGTAGAAATTATCCAACACCATCCCGAATTGCTTTTTTTTTCTAACATGAAATTTCGACACGTATTTAAAAAAAAAAAAAAAAAATCATTAAAAATTATCTAGTTTTCAGAAAGCTATGAGGAAATAAAGTCAGTGGCGGGGCACATATCTTTAGCTATGCTCTTTTTTTTAAAAACAATCAGAAGAGGTTTGGAAATTTGGCTGCTATTTCTAGTAAGCCAAGTAACCACATAAAGGTTTCCCTTAGTCTCACAGTATACAAAACGGAATTCTGCTTTGAGCATGCCATATAACCTCTCATTACTTCTTTATTTTTTCGAATATTT